>NC_043711.1:1524914-1544238 GCF_006229205.1 Suricata suricatta | reverse complement strand
GGGTAAGAAAGGGCAAGGACGGTGGATTCCTTCTAACTCCCCACAAGCCCTCGGAGCGCAGAGCACGCGTGTGTGCGTCGGGCGGGCCGCGCCAGGTGTTCCCGTGTCCTCAGAGACGAGGGCTGCTAGGTTACCGGGAGCGTCAGGAGTCCAGGGAGCGACGTACTTACCGATTACGTACTTACGTTCAATTTCGAAAACGTAAAATAGGTACGGGCATTTAAAAAGGAGAAGAATGGTGTTGAACTGTGAACAGCCCCGGACTCTGCTTGCGCTGCTTCCGATTCTATCGCCTGTGTGTCTGTGGAGGGGGCGCGGACAAACGGGTGCAGACAGACAGGGCAGGTGGATGGACAGACAGATACAGACAGAAAGGAGGGGTGGATGGATGGACAGATACAGACAGGGCAGGTGGACAGATGGACAGACAGACAGGGCCGGTGGACAGATGGACAGATACAGATGGGACAGGTGGATGGACAGACAGATGCAGACAGACAGGAGGGGTGGATGGATGGACAGATACAGACAGGGCAGGTGGACAGATGGACAGACAGACAGACAGGGCCAGTGGACAGATGGACAGATACAGATGGGACAGGTGGATGGACAGACAGATACAGACAGAAAGGGCAGGTGGACAGATGGACAGATGCAGACAGGACAGGTGGATGGACAGACAGATACAGACAGACAGGACGGGTAGACGGACACTCAGCATACTTTCGGGGTTTGTCCACACTGCAGGGTGTGTGGCAATGTTTTCAGGGACAAACGTCCAGCCAGGTGTCCAGGACGCAGGACCCAGAGCGCTGTGGCCAGGCCGGCCCTGAGGTTGGGGTTCCCAGGCTGCGGCCGAGGGCGGGTACGTCAGCAGGCGGTGTGGAGCGAAGGTCAGGGCGGGGGAGGGGGACAGACAGCCCCGGACGGGACCGCATTCCCACAGGCTGGCGTCCAGCTGCCGTCTGTCCTCACCCTGTTCCCGGTGGAGGAACAGGACCTTTGGCCGCCCTGCAGGGCCCCCGGGGCAGCTACTGATTTAAAAAAAAAAAAGAAAAAAGCAAAAGACAACAACTCACAACGTGATTTCCGAGGTCTGGTGACTCCCTGGTCCTGTGCAGAGAGCCCGTGTGGGACTGTCTCCCGGTGACTTAAGTCTGAAGCTCACCTAGCTGATGGGGACGGGGGGGTGGTTCGGTGGGACCCCTGCCGCCTGCCGGCCCCCCCCATGCCCCCCAAGCTTAGGAGAAGGCGGGTGGCCCCAGACACCCGCTGGGCCCCCAGGCGGCCCGTTGGCGCCGGGCCGCTGCTGTGCGTGCCGCCCAGATGGTGTCGTGTGCACGTCCAGACGCGGTTCTCGGCTTCCTCTCCCATCCGGAAGCTTCTCACTTCACCTCCTTGCCCGGCCACCTGGGCCGGGACGTCCGGCCGGACACTGAGCGGTGGGCTCCCGACGTGGGGGTGGGCGTGAGCGCGGCTTCCGTGGAGGCCCCCCCCACCCCCCGACCAGGTTGAGGAGGTTCCCTCTGTTCTGCTTGGCGAGTGTTTCTGCGACAGAGGGTGTTGACCTTTGTCAGGCCCTCCTCTGCGTCCGGAGAGATGATGGCGTGGGCTTTGTCCTTTGTGCCGAGGCCGTGGGCTCCGTGGGGGGTGGGGGTGGGTCCCCTGCAGGTGCTGCTACCTGAGGACCGCGGACAGGTGGTCAGAGCGGTGGGGGGCGGGGGGTGCCGCCGGGGCAGCGGGTGGGGGTCCTGACTGTGCGAGCTGCACACCTGCTCCAGGGCCCAGAAAGACACCCTTGTGTGCACGCGAATTGTGTGTGTGAAAGTGGGGTCACCCGAATACGCTCTGTGGATCGCGTCAGTGTCCGTTTTCTGGTCGTAATAAACGGAATGTTTGTTTCAGGTGTGATGTCAGCTGTAGGCAGGACGCTGCCGAGGGGGTCCAGGGGAGGGTCCACCGTAGGTTTTCTGCAGTTATTCTTGGGAAGGTGCAATGACTTCAACGTTTAGAAAATGTTTTGTTTATTTACTTTTGAGAGAGAGAGAGAGTGTGTGTGAACAGGCAAGAGGCAGAGAGAGAGGGAGACACAGAATCTGAAGCAGCTCCAGGCTCTGAGCTGTCCGCACAGAGCCTGACCCCGGGCTCGAACTCAAGAACTGGAGATCATGACCTGAGCTGGAAGTCAGGTGCTTAACCCACTGAGCCACTCAGTCGCCTCTGCGTCGGAGAGGCGCAGCGGCCGCTCCCCAGCTGCGGACGCGGCTTTGGGGGCGCGGGAGACGAAGTAGGCCTCACGGAGAACATCGGCGCCTTGTCCAGGCCCTGCTTCCCTGCGTGCGCCTCGCTTTCGGGTGCCGCTGCCCCGGTGCTCTCGCCGGGCACGGGGCCCCGTGCCCGCATGCGCCCGCCTGTGGCCGCCTGTGCACGTGCCCTGTGGCTGCCCGCCGCTGCTTCGGTCTCATGTCTGCGCTCTGTATCTTCCGTGCGTGGACGCGTCATCCGGGCGCCTGTCCTCCACCTCCCTCTGGAAAAGCTGCCCATTGTCCACGTGGAGTGCCCGACCCCGGGCCAGCCCCTCCCCGTGCCTGTGGCCTTCCCTGTCACTTCTGCAAAAGCTTTCCCCAGCCACACACAGTCCTCTGACTGTCCCCAACACGTACGCTCATTTCATTTCCCCGATGACACCCACCTAGGGACCTCGCCAGCTGCCTCCTGCTGCCCCTGCCCCTTTGCTGCTGGAGGGCCCTGTCCTGGCCCTGTGTCAGGATTCAAAGATGAGGGGCTGTTGCTTGGACGCTTCTTTCTCACTCAGCGAGGAGAGTTCCAGAAGGAAGTAAGGGCGCTGTTGGGAGCTGGGTGCTGGCCCAGGGGCAGCTGTAAGGTTCAGGCTTGAGGAAGGTGGGGGTCACTGGGAGGAGGGGCGAGGTGCAACCTGCTTCCCTCCATGTGATTCTGTAGCAAGGGTCCCCATCCTTACCTGGGGGTTGGGCTCTGCACCTCTGAGCCCTCAGGGAGGAAAATGCAGCACACAGCTCCCCAGAGACGGGCCAGCCAGGGCCCGTCAGCAGCCTGCCCCTCCCCGACTCGAAGTCTCCATGACCTCGCTTCACTGGAGCCCAGAGCCGGGGCAGAGGGCCCAGTGTCACCCCCCACCACGCCATGTTTCATCCTGACAGCAGCCCTCTTCTTGGGGCGAGGACGGGCTGTCACCTAGCCCCCAGGGGACAGCAGGCCACACCTGGGGACCTCTGTGGTTGTCACATGGGAATCTCCTGGCATTGATGGTGGGGCCAGGGGTGGCTGCTCAGCCCCCACAGCGCCTGGGACGCCCCAGAGAACGCCCAGCTCGGTGTTGGGAGGCCCAAGGTGGGAGCCCCTCAGGAGAACAGGGGTGAATGGAGGACGGTACCTGGCGGGTGGGGTGACAGGAGGTGGGGCTGGCAGCACGGGCGAGGGGACACGGGAAGGAGGCTTGGGTGGATGGTCTTGGAGAGCTGGGATTCAGGAGTGTTCTCGGCCATATCTGGAGGGGCCGTGTGTGTGTGCGCGTGCACGTGCATGTGGCTGGGTCCCCTGGAGAAGACAGCCGGAAGTGCCTTCCAGACCAATTTGTTTTGCTGCAGCTTCAAGAACGGAGAAGCTTCGAGAACAGTGCGAGGAGCCCCCACTCCCCTCGTGTGCTGTTGGAGCGCCAGGCGTCCTGCCTGCCCGGCTTGTGTGTCCTCTCCCTCCCTCTCTGCGTGTGCACACATGCTGGTGGATGTGTGCATGTGCCTGTGGCCTGTGTGGTGTGCGGCATGTGCACGTGGTGTGCTGCACGCATACATGTGCGCAGAGCCACACGGTCGTGTGTGCACGTGCTTACACATGTCTGCGTGCTGATGTTTATGAGCTGCTTGAGATTAACTTGGAGGTGCCAGTCCCCTGCCCCCTAAATCTTGCGCTGGGTACTTACCGAAAACGAGGACATTCACTTACAGAACCGCAGTAAACAGCAGAATCGGGAGGTGCCACATCAGCACCGTCTCATCCAGTCCAAGGCCTGCGTCCAAGCTCTGTCACATGCCCCGTCGCTCTCCCAGACGTGCCCCCTCCAGGGCCCCTCATCGTGTCTGGGTGCCGTGGCTCGTTAGTCTCCTTGGACCAGAGGCTAACAGGAACATCTCCTCAAGTCACCCACGATGCTTGGATTACTAGAGAGTGGATCGTTTTCCATCCATTGTCATTTATCATGCTTTATGTAGGTTGCTTACGTCCAGTGTTAATAGGACATTTTTAAATTTTTGAGATACTTTGCAACTTACAAAAGAGGTGCAGAAACAGTACAGAGAATTCCTATACACCCTTCATCCAGCTTCCTCTTGGTTAGCGTCTTCCATAACCACAAAACACTTAACAGAGCTCAGAAATCAACGTTCCTGCAATATTGTAGACCAAAGCCTAGGACTGATGCAAATTTCACCAGTTATACCACCGGTGAGCCTTTTCTATCATCCACACTATCCAGGCTCTCACATTCATTATGATGGTTTGTTGATCTCTTATTGATTTCGTGGAGAACTTTATATATTAAGGACCTCAATATTTTGTCTCTTGTTCCCGTGGCAAATCATTTCTCATTTTGCCTTTTCACCTTGTTGTGGTAAATTAGGAATCCCGAAGGCCAAAGTTCTAAACCCACAGGAGACAGTGGCCAGGTCTCCTGGGACAATGCTGCTGTCCTGTGTCAAGGAGAGAGTCACAGAAGCAACATCGGCCACCCAGCAGGGCACAGGCCACCTACAGGGCCCTCTAACTGCTCCCACAGCCACCTTCCCCCAGCACAGGCCTCATTAACAGCCACACGGTGCCTTGTGGAAAGCTCAGTATTTTACCCCCCACAGCTGTGCCGGCCACGGGCAGAGCTGTGTCCCGTCCAAGTTGTGCTCCACTCTGACCCAGCATCTGTTGAGTGATGAGGAGGGGGTGGGACCCTGCCAGGCACTTGGGGGGGCATGTCTCATGGTCTGCACCCTCAAAGGCAGGTGTCCCCGTAAATACAGAGCCGGAAGCGTTGTCCCTACAGAGTGGGATGCAAAGCCACATGTGCAGCCGGGGAGTCTGACCGCCAGCACACCTTTGCTGCTGCATTTGGGGACCTCGGGGGAGAGGGAGGCGGCCCCCCACCCCCACCCCAGCAGCGGTGCTTTCGCCTCCTGTGGTTGGAGAGCTCAGCCGTCCCCGGGTGATTTGCAAGCAAGGACGTTGACACCTGGCACCCAGCCACCTGCCTGAGACTTGTTTTCCTCCTGACTCACGGTTGGGGACTCATGTCCTCAAGGAAGCCTCTGCTGGGGGCGGGTTGGGGTCAAATCACAGACTAACGACTTGTCCAGATGGCGTGGCCCAAGCCCGCACTGGCTGTGGGGGCCACAGAGGCTGTCCACGCGGCCCACGCCAGGCCTTCCTTGCGGCCAGATAGGGGCCACGGGGGCGAGAAGACAGGCGAGCCCCAAGACGCCCAGGGGGTGTTCTGCCTCGTCCCTCCACGTGACGAGGGGTCAGAGGACCAGAGGGTGGGGAGGGGACTCAGCCCTGGTCTCCTGCACACCTGCCCCCACCCTGCTAGTTTTGTGGCTCCCTGTTTATGGAGCATCCGCTCGGGGCGGGCGGGCACTGGGCTGCAAACTTCGCTGAAGCCCTAGGACAGTCTAGCGGGCACCCTCCCGGAGGGAAGCAAAGCCAGGAAGCCTTCCTGGAGGAGGCCATGGCTGAACAGAGTTGGAACGAAGGGCGACCTAGTGGCTGTGAGCAGGCTGGTGGGTGGGCTTGGGGTAGGTTGAGGGACCCAAGAAATGGTCCCCAAAGGCTGTAACGTCTTACTTTGAAATGCATCTTGGTGGCGTCATTTTAAGAAATCTTTAAAAAAAGAAATCCTTCTTGGAAGAGTGTGTGGCCAGCAGCATAGTGGTCCCCAAAGACATCCCCGTTCTGGTCCCAGGACCTGTGAACTTGTCACCTCAGGCAGCAGGGGGGCTTGTCAAGGCCCCTGAGGTACCCGGGGACCCAGTGTCCTCACGAGAGGGGGCAGAGACCGGCAGACCTGGCTGTGAGAGGAGGAGGGGCCGTGGGCCAAAGCCGGAAGAAGGGGGAGGCGGGGCTCCCTGGGGCCCCGGGGGGGGACGCCCCTGCCCAGGCGTGGGTGTCCCCCTGGAGGCCCAGTCTGGGTTTCTTACCTCCAGAAGGTGAAGAGCAGCGCGGTGTGGGTTAATGAGGGCAGGGATGCACACCCTGTCGTCACTCTGCCGTTTGCATCCTTGGCCCCATCCCCCTCCTTTGTTCTGCAAAGCTCCTCGGATGGGTGGCCCTTCCTTCCAGGTCCCTGAGGGGATGACCAGAGGCAAAACTGCCTGTGTCCCCACCTTGTCACCCTCAGTGCTCCTAGGTGCTCCCACCTTGTATGCGCAGGTCTCGGAGGCCCCGCCTGCCAGTCGGCTGGTCCCCCCACCCACTGGCCCCCGTAACCAGCTCCAGGGACCGGCCCAGCCGCTGTGCAGGACAGGGTGACGGTGGCCAGCGCTGCTGGGAGGGGCTCCTTCCCTCTCGTTAAGGCTGTGAAGTTTCACAACGACCCTGAGCCACACCACCTGTCACGCGCCTCTGGCGGCCACCACCCAGGCCTCTGCACCCAGACCCGTCCAGGCCGCGGCGGGGCCCCAGGGCAAGGGGTCCCTCCGGAGCAGGCCATGGCGGCGGGCGAGGGCCTGGGCTGGGGGGTGTGGTTTGCATTCTCAGGATGTTTTCCCCTGATCCGTCCCTCCAGCCGTTTCCTGGCCCCAAGCGCGTGCACAAGTGACTCTGGCACCTGGCCAGGGCTGGCTGTTTTCCGGGCAGGGGGTCAGGCTGGGGTCCACACCCCTCAACCTGGGAAGCAGGGGGCCCGGGTCCCAGCCCCACCCCACCCCTTCCCAGGCTTATGACATGGAAGCACCGTGGTGTCTCCGCTCCTGACTCCGATGACCCGGGCTGGGCGATGCTGGGGGGCTGCCCGCATCGGGGAGGCAGGGCCCGGACACCCCGGAAAACGAGCCGGCCTGACGTCGGCAGTGCTGAGGTGGTCCGTAGGGCCAGTAAGCAGGTGCTTCTCTGCCAGGCCCTCTGGGTTCCCCGGCCTCGGGGCCTGGGGGCCCCCTCCGGGAGCCGCGCCCAGGGCAGCAGGCCAGCCCTCTCAGCCCTGGGAGACCGGGAGGTTGTCGTCCGTCACGGGACGGGTTGTTGACATTCTGCCTCGTTTCACAGAGAATTGAAGTAAGAGTCAGGAAGGGATCTGGTCAAGTAGAAAAGCGCAGATACCTTAGGAGCACGGGGTTTGTGCAGGGGTGGGGGCTGCCCCCGTGCTCGGCCCCCGGCTCGTCCTGGCACATCTCCGGGCCTCACTCCTGAAACTCCCCTCTCTGCACACGGACACCATGATGTCTCCTGTAGGGAAGGTCTGCTCTTCTTCCTAGGTTTATTCATAAAGTAAGCGCATAGTCTATACAGTATCTGACGTCACGTGCACGCCCTGTGCGAGTTACATGTCCCCGTAACGCCGTCACAGCCCAGGCTGCCCCCGCCCCGCCAACTGAGGGACCACCGGCAGGTGTCTCCCCGCTTAGAGCCCAGCGCCTCCGCAACCCTCCCCGTCGGGCCCCGGAGACGCTCTCAGCACTTGGCCGACTTTGTTCCGTGACCTGCCTCCTCCCCCAGGCGCCGTGCCTGTGCGGCCTCCCCTCTGCCCGTGGGCAAGGCCGCTCCCACCCAGGGGGTGTGGCAAAGGTGACGGCCGTCGTGTGAGTGGGTGAGGTCACGTCTCCCTTGCTGCCCACGACGAGGAAGGCTGCCACGTTATGGGGGGCCCCGGGGCGGCCTCTGGGCGCTGCGCCTGACCTCAGCGAGCAAGAAGGCGGGGCCCCCACTCCTACAGCCCCGGGAGGAAGACTGTACCCCGAGCGGGGGCGGCGGACACAGGCCACAGGTCCTCTGTGGGGTTTCTGGCGGGACAGCAGCCCCAGCCGGCACTAGGGGGCCTTGGGGCAGGGACCCTGCCCAGCTGTGCCGCACCTCCGACCCCCAGAACCGGACACGAAATGGGTGGTGTTTGAAGCCACCTTTATGTGGTGATTTGTTACGGCGTGGAAAACAAACCCGCCGGCCGGGGCCCAGCCTGCGCCCCGGGTACACGGCGCCGCGCGCCCCAGGGCCCCGTGACTGGAGTGCACGAACTCAGAACAAACGCCTCGCCAGGCTCCGTTTGCCAGGCGCGTGGCGATTGGCAGCGGCTGCTGCTAGCCTGTCTCCGTCCGTGCTGGCGGCCTCTTCCGGCCAGGAGCCACCACTGCCCTGCAGGAAGGAGCAGACCGCACCCCTGCAGGCTCCCAGCGCCCCACACCCAGGCCGGACGGAGCGTGCAGCTGGAACTGGCCAGCACGGCTGTTCCGCTCGTGGCCTCCCAGCCGGCCCGGGCTGCCTACCCGCAGGTCCCCGGGGTGGCCCGGCCTCGGGGGCCAGGCGACCCTGCTCGGGAGCATGTCTCCGTGTGCCTGTGTGCGTGCGCGCGAGGGCGGCGTCCCCATCCCGGTTGCTTCATCTCCTGGCGGTTTTCTAGATCTGTCCTCAAGGATGGACACCCCCCCCACACACGACAGAATCCAACCAGGATCTCTTCCCTGGTTCCCGGCAGCCCAGGGACAACCTGCGGGGTGGGGGGTGGGGGTGACTGCTGAGGGTACGGGGTGTCTTCGTGAGGTGACACAGATGTCCTGAAGTCAGTGCTGATGGTCGTGAGGATGTCTGTCGCCCGTCGCTGGACCGTGCACTTGGGAGAGGTGAGGCATGAGGTGCGTGAGCTTCAGCTCAGTGAACCTGCACAGGACCCCGCCGGCAGAGTGCGTCAGGGCCTGGTCTCCGTCCCCACAGCATCGTGAGGGTTGAGCGGCTGTTCAGGAGGGGACTGAGCTCCCCAGCACTGGAGATATTCAAGGGGTCATGCTGAGCACCAGGGACACTGAGGGTCACTGGCTCTCTGGGCGATGCTGCTGCACTTGGCCACGGAGGATGGGCAGGAGGAAGCAAGGGTCACGCGGGGGGCGGCTTCCCACCCAGTCCGTGAGCTCAGGGCACCCACCGGAAGGGCCTTCTCTGACCAGAAGCATCCAGGAAGCAAGGGGCAGGTGGGCCCATGTCTGCCCTCTGACCCCGGAGCTGAGACAGGGGGCCCCGGGGGTCATCTGGGGGCATCGCTCACCCTCCCCACTAATGACAGGCACAGAGCGTGTAATGGGTTGAATCGTGTCCTCGAAAAGCTCCCGTCTACCAGGAACCTCAGATTGTGACCCTGTTTGAAAATTGGGTCCTTGCAGATGTAATTAAGGTAAAGGGTAAGACGAGGTCATCCTGGAGTAGGGTGGCCTCAAACTCAGTGACTGGTGTTCTTGTAAGAAGGGGTCAGTTTGGACACAGACACACGGGGGAGAGAAGACTGAGGGCCGCGGGCATGAGCGCGGGGGAGGAGGAGGAGGAAGGACCCAGAGCCTCGGGAGGGAGTGAGGCTGGCAGAGTGCGGAGGCGCAGTCAGGCGCTGGCGCTGGCGGAGGGCGACCCGGAAGGGGCGGGGCTGCAGCCGTGGATTTGGGCCCAGGACAGACCCGGAAGTCGTGTCAGTTCCTTCACCCCTGCACATCTGAACAGCATCCCGCGGATGTCTTTGTGCGGACGCATGCTCTGATTTCTCTTGGGTAGATGCCTAGGGATGGAATTTCTCAATGAGACAGAAACTCCACGAGGAGCTGCCGTTCCTTAACTTCAGGTCTGCCCGTCCCTCTAGGTCAGGGTTCTGCAAACAACAGCCAGGAAATCAAATCTGGCCCTCTGCCTGTCATTGCAAATAAAGTTTTATTGGTGCACAGCATGCCCATTACCCATTTATGGGTTTATGGTGGCAACTGCGTCGAATCATTGCAACAGAGACCACGTGTCACACAAAACCAAAACTATTTACTATCCGGCCTTTTACAGAAAAAAGTACGTACTTATAATTTAGCACTTTATTTACACACTGTAATCACCTGTTTGTGTATTTTTAAAATCCCCCCCACACACACACACACAGACACACAGAACGTTCCCTTAGGGCAGGAATTTGGTTTTTTATTTTGTTCTTTCAGTTTCTTACTGTCATTAAGCATTTACGTGTACGCCCCACCCTCACTGTCCAGAAACACGGAGCACGTCAGACTCCCAGGCCTCCCTCGCGGGTCCCCAGCCTCAGCTGCCCTGGGGAGTCACACGGGGCCCATCCACACCAACTACACCACCTTCTGTGGGGCGGGATGCCGCGTCTGTGTATCTTGAAGCCCCCGGGTGACTCCAAGGCTTGGGAGCCCTGCACTGGCTGGTTCCTAATCCCAGATGTCTACACTGCCCTTGGATGGTGTCCTGGATGGAAGGAGCCCCTAGACCCTCCTCCCATGAAACCGCACGGGGGTGGGAGCACCTGCTGGGCCGGGGTGGGGGACGGCGTCTTCGTGAGTCTGCAAGTCCGACGCGGAGAGGTCCCTTCTCACTTCCTCTTCCCATGACCCACGTGCTCTTCTCCTGCGGCAGCTGCAACAAATGACCCAAACTCGCCGGCCTTGGACAGAGATTTATGCTCTCACATTCTGGAGGCCAGAAGTCCCAGGTCAGGGTTTTCACAGAACCTTGCTACCTTCCGGCGGTCCCTCCTGCCTGCTCCAGCTTCTCCCCCGCCCCCGTGCCTGCCTCCGTGGTCTCACGCCCGCCCCTGTGTCTGACAGCCGATGCCCCCCCGCCAAGAATGACACCAGCTGTCAGGTTCGAGGCCCGCCCTCCATCCTGGACGACCTCACCCCCGGGTCCTTGACATCTCACACCTGCAAAGACCTTTTCTCTAAACGAGGCCACATGGTGAGGGGCCAGGAGAACGTGACTGTGGGGACAGTGTCCGCCCCATCACAACCAACAGACACTGTTGTCCCCCAAGATGAACCAGGACTGTCCCGCACAGAACCACCCCCCCACTCTGCGACCCGTCCTGTGGCTTCCTTGGGGGGTCACCGCCCCCCAGCACCCTCTGACTTGACCTGATTTGTCCTGGGGCGTGCTCCTGTTCTGCACCCGCGTTAAAGCCTCTGGTCCTTCCTGGGCCAGGGGAGGGTGGGGGAGGTGGAAGCGTTGGAATCCACTGACGGTCTCCTTGGTGACGATGCTGCAGGATGGAAGGTGTCTGTCAACACTTCTACCTTGAACTTACAGGGGCCATGTGTCCGTTACGCGAATGCAAACGCACACCTCCTTCAAATGAAGACAGTGGGGGCTTAACTCAGTAATCCCTGAGTGTGGTTCTCAGTGGGACGGGGGTGGGAGCCGCCCGGGGCCGTGTCCGGGCATCTGTGGCCCTCACGACTCTGTGCTCCTGCATAACGGGTGGGGGGCAGGGACGCTGCTCAGCCCCCACGGCCCCTGGGACGGCTCCCAGGGAGTGACTCAGCCTCGTGTCACCAGTGCAGGGGTGGGGGGACCCTGTCATAGATACTGAAGGTAAGGAGAACTTCCAGCTGAACATAAGTGATGTTAATGTGTCAGTCATGTTTGAGCCGTGGGCATGTCTCCCAGCAGCGGTGACGGCTTGGGACCCTGCTCTCCGACGAAGGACAGACCAAGGGCACGGGGGCAGCCGCTCTGGGGTTTATGGTGCCTCATGGTCGGGCTTTGATGTGACCCCTCCAGATCCACTAGATGTTACTGCAAGGCCCCAAGGGGCAGAGGGCCGAACGGCCGCCAGCCCAGTTTCGTTCTGAGAAACAGAGAGAACCTTCTGAGAGAGGTGCCCAGGGAGGGGATTGCCCGGCGGCTCCCCAGAAGGGCTGGGCACAGCCAGAAAGCAGCACTTCCCGTTCGTCCCGCTGCCCAGGGCAGCTTCCTGTGCTGGTGGTTTTCTCGGCATTTCTGAGACTCACAAGGAAAAGCGTGGATGGTCTTATGTCGTCCTTCTAGGGGGGGCCCAGTGCGGGGCGGGGGGCCCAGAGGCGAAGCCACAGAGCAGGGACGGGGGTCCCTGTGCCTGATTGCATCCGTGGCTGCAGAGTGACCTAGACCAGTGACCAGTGACCAGTGTCCTGGGCACTCAGACACAGGCCAGGCCCCACCTGCTTGGTGCGGGGGATCCCCCCACTCCAGACACTGCCCCGTGTGCCTGGGGGCAGGATCACCCCAGGTGAGACCCCCCCACCCAGCAACCCCCTCCGCACATGCACACGCACACATGTGCACACGCGCACACACACACACACACACACACCAGCGTGTGAAAGCCTCCACCCACTCCTGCATACACGGAAGGGCCTTGCAAATGAAAAGGCAGAGTCACATTCTGGAATTTTCCTCCTTCCCTGAACAGGCGAGCTGCAGGCAGCGGCGTCCCCCCTCGCTCTGCAGAAGCAGCCTTCGTGCCTTTCTTGGGAGTGCAGGAGCAGGAAGGGACAGTAACCTTCCCCCGTGGATGCCCTGACATTCGGGGGGAGGAGGAGGTCGGGGGAGGGACCGAGGATGCACGGCCCGAGTCGGCCCGACCCCGGGGCCACCCCTTCTCCTGGTGGTAATCTGGATTTGCTTCCACGTGGCCATTATACACTCTCTGTGTCACATTATTCTTATGGCCGTTGTCATGGGTAAGTGCCCTGGGACTGCACTTGCTCTTTTCATCTTCATGGAGACCCCAGAGCGATGCTGGGGGTTCCCATGTTTCTGGCAAGGAATCGGGGTTCACAGTAAGCCCGTAGGTGTCCCGATAAACACTTGGGACCACGGCTGGAACTTACTCAACCCCCCCCCTCCAGTCCCCGGGGCCAGACCAACTGACCTCTCAAAGCCTCTGAGCAGATGTTGGTCGGCCATCTTCTAGAACCTTCTAGAATTTTCTAGGCAGTTCTTCCTTCTCACTGAAGCATCTCATCCTGAAATCAGAACCTACCCTCTTTTCTGCCTTCAAGAGCGAGAGTCAGGCTAATAATCATGAAAATTGTACTAATGATGGAAAAGAGGGTAGTGACTCGCTCTGGGAGAAGGCCCTGCAGATGCTGTGTGTCTTGATGCGGGTGTGGGTGACACCGGCGTCACATTTAAGTGCTTGGAGCTGCAGTGAGTGGCCTGTATGCTCTTCTGCGTGCATGTTAGCGTGTTGCACATGAACAGGAGGGCGCGGGAAGACACAAGGCCCCCGAGTCCGCGCCGTGGCTCACTGGCCGCGCTGCAGGCCGAGGGCTAATTGCACCAGTGCCCCCCTCGCCCTGATGCGAGCTTTCTGCAGCCTTGTTGAAGGGGCATCTGGATTAAGCCCCCTGTACCTTTGAACTCAGGATTTACACGTAGGAATTTATCTTTGGGGAAAAAAGAGGCATACACAGACTTCAGTGAATGGATGTTCATTTTATGTGAATAGATTTTCATGGTAAATTTATTTTAAAAGAGGAAAAAACCAGAAACTATCTAGGCATCTAATAAGGGGCAATTATATATATTTATGTTTATTTATGTGCGTATATGGTGGATTCATGTTACTGGTGGCAGCTCTGTTCTGTAAGGTCACTGTGGACACTGGATTACTGGGTGGCAGGCATAGCTCCTGGGAACACGCTGGGTCAGGTTCCCAGAGCCTCTGGTCACATCTCTGTCAGCCAATCAAGTCATAACCTTGTGTCACATATGCTTCTGTTTATTTTTTAATTTATTTTTGAGAGAGACAGAGCACGAGCGGGGGAGGGGCAGAGAGAGGGAGACGCCAAGTCCCAAGCAGCTCCAGGCTCTGAGCTGTCAGCACAGAGCCCAACACAGGACTCGAACCCCTGAACTGTGAGATTGTGACCCTAGCTGAAATCGACGCTTCACCGACGGAGCCCCCCGCAGGCGCCCCATGTGCTTCTTTAAAGACACTTTAATAGGGGCGCCTGGGTGGCTCAGTCGGTTGAGCATCCAACTTCGGCTCAGGTCCTGATCTCACGGTTTGTGGGTTTGAGCCCCACGTTGGACTCTGTGCACACTGTTAGCTCAGAGCTTGGAGCCTGTCTTCAGAGTCTGTGTCTCCCTCTCTCTCTGCTCCTGCCCTGTTCACTCTCTGTCTCTCAAAAATAAATAAATGTAAAAAAAAAAAGACACTTTAATAGACAGCTGACTTGTCGACGCCGCGCCCACAGCCAGCGGGAGCCGCTGAGCGAGGCGCGTCTGACACGTGTGCTTGCTCAGTGAGGCGCGTCGCGGCCGGGAGCACCTGGACGGACTCACACAGCCATCAAAAGCGCCAAGTGCGAACCCCGTGGCCCGCCGTCCTGAGAGGGGCCCTCCGGTTCCAGGTGGGGCTGAGCGTCTCGTCCCCCCGCAGCTGGGAACATGGGTCAGCGACAGATTTTTCACCGCTCTGCATGCGTCGAGGATGGCTGAGAAACGCCCCCCCAAGAGTCGGTTGGGGTGACACATACATTTGAGTGAGCGGGCAAACGAGGCGTCTGCGGACAGTGAGCCCTGACTGCATCCAGCGGCGGCCCTCAGTACAAGATGCTCAGACAGAGTTGCCCAGGCCCGGCCACACCGAGTTGGGGGGTGCCCTGTAGGGAGAAGGGGCCCCGCAGGGAGGGGGCCCGAAGGGAGGAGACCTCACGAGCAGCCTCCCGCCCCCCACCCGCTCTGTCTCCCCACTCGGTGCCATGTTTCCTCCCTTAACAGGGGTCTCATCAGAGCTGGTTCTGCCCCCAAGGGGTCCAGGCCAGATCTGGGGACATCTGTGCTCATCACAAAGTGGGGACTCTTGGCATCGGGGAATGGGTGGGGCCAGGAATGCTGCTTAGCCCTCACAGTGCCCAGGACACCCCCCGAGAGTGACCGAGGGGGAGAAACTCTGCATTAACTAGTTAGGGGGAAATACTGAGTCCAGTCCTGCCTACACTGCACACAGAGTGATCCCCAGGGGTCAGAGGGTACAAACCAGAGTGGCCCGGCGTCTGAGTCACCCCCTCTCTCCCTCCGCTCAGTGTGTGTATTTCTGTGTGTGCAGCGTCCCAGGACCCCTGCAGTCAGATGCTTACAGACCACAGACTCCTGGGGGGGGTCACTGGAGCCCCCTAACCCAGGGGGTCTCACTGGGGGGTGATTCTGCCCCCCCGGGGACACTGGTGATGTCCGGGGACACTTTTGGTGGTTTCACCTCCAGTGGTGCTCCTGGCGGGAGTGGCTGGGGGCCCAGGGTGGTGCTCAGGATGCCCCCAGAGAATGGCCCCCACTGGTGTCCCTCGTGCCCTGGGAGAGACTTGCTTTAAAGAGCACCACCCAGCGTCTCCTTCCTGCACCTGAGACCCCGGGGCCTCCCGGAGCCTCAGCTGGACATCCCGGACCAGACCGTGGGCTGGCCACCCCCTCCTCCCTGCCCCATGATGCCTGCCCCCGGGGCCACAGGGTGGCTGACACAGGCCCATGTGGCCCAGGAGAGTCACCGTGGCACGACCCTTTGTGTAAGTGGAAAAAACCCTGTTGGTTTGTGGAAAGAGCTCATAGTGTCTGCAGAGGCAGAGGGGCCGCCAGCTCTCAGGAGCACGGGAGTGCTTGGGAGCCGGAGGGACACAGCGTGGCCCTCACAGGCCCAGGGGCAGTCGCTTCTGTGGCCCCTGCAGGGCGAGCCCACAGCAGAACCAGCCCCAAGGACCAGCGCCCCTCCCCCAACTCCAAACTTGAGTCTGGCTGCCGGCTTTTCAGTGTGGGGGTCCCCGGCAGCTGCACACCCCCGCCCCCCCCCGTAGCCCAGAGGCCTCCTCAGCTGCAATCGGAGGCCACGGCCACGGGACAGGGCTTGCACCCGCCTCTCCCTCGTGGTCCTGGGGCACCCTCAGGGCAGCTGGTGTGGCACGGGGTGTGGGCTGGCATTCAGGCTCGGGGTCAGCCTGCCAGCTGGATGCGGTGACCCCCAGCGACTGTCGCGCTCTGTGCACCCAGGATCAGAGAGATTCGGCCCTGTCCGGGCTTGCGCCTGGAGCAGGGCTCCCATCCCCTGGAAAACAACAGCTTCAAAGTGCCCAGGCCCACCCCGGTCTGGTCTCAGGACTCCCTCCCCTTCCTGTTGACCCCTGGCCCGCGGCGGCCAGCCTCAGATCCCTGGCCTTCCTGCACCCGTATACCTGTCGCCTCCTCCACCCGAGGTTAATTGCTTTGCCCGGAGCCTGCACTTTCCACCTCTCCCTTGTTCGTCCTGGCACGTGGCTTCCAGCAAAGTGGAAAACCAGACGTGGAAAAACACTGAGCTGACATCTCAAGGCAGGCTCGGTTCCTGAATGTTTTGTTTTTCTGATACTGTGTGTGTCCGACGGACCGGACCATCGTGTTCGGAAATGGGGAGTGTGCAAGCTCTCGATGGACGCTTGGCTCCAGAGAAACACGGTTCTCTCTCCCAACGGGATCAGCCGGAAGGAGCACGGCAGACGTGTCAGAGCCCCCCGATCCCTCCGGGGCCCTGGCTGACCCCCATTCAGGTACCACGGGTTTGGCGACAGCACGGTGTTTCCCGGAGAAAGGCTGAAGGTGGTGAGGTGAACACTTGCACCGGGTCCGCCCCCCTCTCTCTCTCCCCCTTTGAACAGAGCGAAGTCTGCTCTTTGGAAAAACTGGAGAAGGTACGGCACATTCATTCTTACTTCATGAGTTTGGAATCTGTTGTTTTTAAGCAAAAGGAACAAGCAAACCACAGTGCTTCATGCGCACGTGACACCCTGGGACCCGGTCACCGTGGACAGGGCTCCAGGCTCGGGGCCAGGAAGCCCGAGTGCACGCCCCAGGGCCGCCCCCAGCCGGCTCTGTCACATTTGGCGGGTTCCTTTCATCTTCGCCAGGGAAATAACATCCTCCAACTTCCCAAGAATGCTGCGGAGATGAAACGCGGCCCCAGATCTAAAGAGGCAGGATTCCGGCGCTGGAGCAGGTCTCTGGCAGGTGTGGCGGGTGCTCCGGCCGGCGCGGGGCGGGCGAGTGTGCTGCCGATCGGGGTCCTCGGCCAGGCTGTCCCCGCCGCCCGGCCCCTCCGGCCGCCCTTGCTCCCACCGCCTGCGCCTTCTCTCCCGCCGCTCGGGGTCTGCTCAGCGGACGGTTGCCAGCTCTGTCCACCTCTTCAGAGAACCAGCTTCTGGTTTCCTGGACGCTTCTGCGGTTTCTCTAGTCTGTTTCGTTTATCTCCGTTCTGTGTCTGTCATTTCCTTCCTCCGCCGGCCCCGGGGTCTCTTGCCATTTCTCGTTCCTGTTCCTCAAGGTGGAGAGTCAGCCCGTGGATCTGAGATCTTTCTCCTAACAAAGTCCACTGGTTTCAACGTCAGCCTCATCCAGAAACAGCCTTCCAGAAACATCCAGAATAATGCTTGACCACGCACACCTGGGCACCCTGTGGCCCAGCCAAGCTGATGTGGAAAATGACACCCCCCCCAGTCTCCCAGGCTGGGGCCACCTGTGGGGCTGGACGGCCCCTCGGAGCCTCAGTCCATCGATGGCCACGTTCCCTGGGAGGGCAGGACGGGGCCGCCGCTGGGGAGTTGGTGAGAAGGACCAGTGGCTGAGGGGCCACCAGACGCTTCGGCAGACTCCGGCGCGCACGTGTCCACGGTGGCCACAGGTGCAGACAGCCCAGATGCTGATCAATCCATTAGTGGATGAATGAAACATGGTCAATCTACGCACGCGCACGTCCCTCAGGCGCGTCCACCGCGCACGTGCACGCCCCTCGGCCGCGAGCAGGGGCGAGGCGCCCGCACCCGCCGCCCCGCAGACGACCCGGAACACACGACGCTCCGGGAGGGAACCGGACACGGGAGGGCACGCGGGGTGGGAGTCTACGTGCGGGACCGTCCGGAACAGGCTCGTCCACGGACGGGAGGGGGTCCTGTGGAGGCCGGAGGACGGGGAAGGGGAGGGGTGAATGCTAAAGGGGATAGAGTTTCTTTTGAGGGTGATGGAATATTCTGGAACTAGATAGAGTGTGGTGGTTGCACACTACTGTGAAGATACCACTTAAAAATGGTTCAAACGATGGATGCCTAGGTGGCTTAGTCATAGAGCATGCGGTTCATGATCTCAGGGTTGTGAGTTCAAGGCCCACACTAGACACTACTTAATTTTAAAAAATGATTAAGGGACACCTGGGTGGCTCAGTCGGTTAAGCATCTGACTCTTGACTTCGGCTCAGGTCATGATCTCAGTTTGCCAGTTTGAGCCCTGCATCAGGCTCTGCACTTGACAATGGAGCCTGCTTAGGATTCTCTCTCTCTGCCCACCCACCCCCCTTGCTTTCTCTCTCTCTCTACATAAATAAGTAAACATTAAAAAAATAACAAAATGAAAAAATTTAAAAGTGGTTGAAAAGTGTCATGTGACGTATACACTTTGCCAGCTGTACATACTTTGAGCGCTGACAGTCATGCACTTCCGTGGTGAACGGTGCGGTTTCTGAGCTGACCTCACTGTGACCTGGGGAAGAGAGGGGGAGCCTGGTGTGCGGGGGGTGGGGGGGCTGCAGGGGTGCCGCGGTGCTAGCCTCACGGTCAGGTCTTCGTTTTCCTTCTGATCCGGCCTCTCGTGCGTGTGTCCAGGGGACGGGGACAGAATAAATCGCCCCAGACCCCACCCATTTATTGTCCCACAGTCTCTGAGTCAGGAATCTGGGCACAGCCTAACTGGGTCCTCTGCTCTGGGTCCCGCCAGGCCATCATCCAGGTGTCAGCCAGGCGGCATCCTTCCCCGGGGGGTTGACGCGGGGAGACCCTGCCCCTGAGCCGCCTCGGGGTGTCAGCCCAGTTCCTGTCCTGGCGGCTGTGGGGCTGCGCGCGGGGTGCTTGCCGCGTGTCCGCCGTACGTGCCATGCCAGCAAGGAGGATCTTGGGCGCGGGGACAGAAGTCCCAGAGGCCCCACCAGCGAACACACAGGCTGCCCTGCCGAAGTCCTGTCCGGATCGCATGCAGTCACACCCCTGCGTTCTGCGTGTGCGCCCCCCTTCCCATGTGCCATCACTCCGAGGTCCTGCAGAGGCTCTGCGAGCTGGGGCACCGAGGTGGCGAGGGTCACAGGACACTTGCCCCCGCCTCCCGGGGCCGCCGGGGCTTGGCCGCCTTCCTGCAGTAACAAGAAAAGGCGTAATGGAATTTGGACGGTTGAGAAAGGGGATGTCAGCGTGAGCAGAGCTAGACACTCGATCTCATTGTTAGAAATTCCGCGTGGGTCATCGAAACCTCATCTTGGGGCAGAGGCCACCGGGCGTGGTGATTA
>NC_043711.1:1507823-1524814 GCF_006229205.1 Suricata suricatta | reverse complement strand
GAGCCTTCTCTTCTGCTCCGCGTCAGCCACGTCGTCACCCTTGGTCACCGCCCGCGCCCACAGGCCAGCTCGTGCTCAGGCTCTGCGCTCCCAGCGATGTTTGCCCCTCACTGTGGGCACCTCATTCATTCCCCAGCGGCCAGCGCTTTCTAAATATAGCTGCGGGGGCCCGATTTAGCCTCGCACAGAAGGACCAGGCTGACAGCGAGTCACGAGGCGCTGGAAAACAGCGGGCGCGGGGCCTCTCCTAACAGACGTCTACCTGGCAAAACCCCAGCTAGTTTTCCTGCTTCTCCCCCACCCAGAGGTCACAGTGCACAAAGCTCAGTGGACGCCCTCACGTGGCCGGCCCGCCCCACGCCAGGCCAGGGTGACTGCAACCCCGGAGAAGCCGCAGGCCAGTGGGGGGGGGCCGGAGGGGGGACCCGGGTCGGAGCTTTGGAGGCGGGCGGCGAGCCCAGGCCAAAGTGGTTTTGAATCTGCCTAGTCTCGGGGTTCAAATGCCAGCACGGTACCCGGGGCTTTGTGTAGATCCTCGCTACGGCATGAGCCTACAGGGGGGCGGGGGGACCCCAGTCCCGCTGCTGGGGGCAGGCCGAGGCACTCGCCCCTCCTTCTGACGTTCTGATGCCCAGCGTGTGCTGTCCACGGCGTGTGCACGTTGCTGCGGAGTCCAGCGCGGGGTCTCTCCCTCTGCCCCCCGCCCGCCGACATCCGGGGCTGGTCGGTCTCTGTAGGAACATCTCCAGCGCTGTGGGGGTGGAGCAGCGTCCCCGGCCCCCACCCATCCATACCAAGACTCCCCCACCCATGAGGACCCCTGATGTCCCCAGACACGGCCCTGTGTCCCCTGGGGGTACAGTCACTGCTGGGTGCGAGCCCCCCTCTGGGGGCTACAGCGCAGAGGCCCCTGCGCGGAGGGGCGCAGGGCTGAGGCCTCACACCAGCGGGCGCGCAGAAAGGAGGCGGTGGGAGCCTGCGTCCCACCCCCAGCACTGTTCTCGCCCCCCGTTCCGGTAGAATCTGGCTGCAGATTAGTGTTTTGAGGGTTGGGGGGTTTTCTTCCCATTTAATGGTCGGCAGGGGTGGGGGCCCACTGTCGGGCCCTGGGGGGAGGGCTGTGAAGTTTTAAAGCAGGACTGAAGGCTGGCTGTGTTCTGCCTGAAGACGAGGGGTCTCTGCAGCCCCCAGGCCCCCCCACACTTCAAAGCCACCTTCCAGGGTTTCACCAGCCCGCAGGCCGGGGAGGGGACTGGGGCGGAGCAGCCGGGGCCTGCGTCTGAAGATGAAACGCACTCACGCCCAGTTTACCACTCACGCCCAGTTTACCGCAGCCCCGGGGACACTTGTGTCCCACTAACGGGCACTGCCGGGAACGCCTGTGCAGCCCCTGGGGTCAGAAGGAAAAGGGCAGACGTCACCATGCCGCAGGCTGAGCCTCGTGTCCACACTCGGCGGTGAGCGGCGCATGCCAGCTGGCGGCACCGTGGCTGCAGGCCCCGCATCGGCGCACAGGGTGCCGGGAATCCGCAGCGGCCCCACCCGGCCCGTGCGCCCGGATAACACTGCGTCGCAAGCCTAGTGGCTCACAGGTCTGGGGGCCAGAAGTCGGGCAGGCGTGGCTGGCTTCTCCACTCAGGTACTCGCCAGGCTGAAGTCAAAATGTGCCCATTCAGATTGTTCCAGAATTCAGTTCCTTGTAACTGCGGCACTGGAGTCCCCCCGCCCTGCTGTCTGTCAGCTCCTAGCCATGCCCCCTTGATCTCACAGCACCAAATCCCTTTCAAGACTCAGTTTCTCCCCCCCCCCCGCTTTCTTAAATGTTTATTCTTGAGAGAGAGAAAGAGTGGGGGGTGGGGGCAGAGAGAGAGAGGGAGACACAGATCTGAAGCAGGTTCCAGGCTCCGAGCTGTCAGCACAGAGCCCGACGCGGGTCTCAGACCCATGATCGTGAGATCATGACCTGATCCGAAGCCGGACACTCAACCGACTGAGCCACCTCAGGCCCACCAAGGGCCGTCTCCCTCTCTTAAAGCCACTCCTATCACATGGCAGGACCTTTGTCTGGAGCAAGATTGTGTCCCACCCACACTCGAGGAGGCCAAGGGAATATCCGTGGTCACTGGGGGTCATCGTCGAGGGATGCCCCCTCGCCTGTTTCATCTCTCCAGCAGCCACACAGTCCCTGGCTCTGAGGAGGGGCCGTCCCGGTGCCCCCAGGATGGTCCATCTTGAGGAGCACTCAAGGTGTGAGGTCGGGGCGTGCTGACCTGCGGTCTCTCAGGCCTGGCGGCCCCTGCTGCTTCAGAGGGACATGTCCACCTGGGCGACACATGCTGTCGAGCGGGGAGTTAGCGGGAGAACCCCACCCGGTCCCCCAGTGCCATCAGCCCCGGCCTTGTTTTCCCCGCGCAGGAGTTCGCCCAGGGCCCGCCTCTGGACACCTGGGCCTGGTGAACTGGCGCCGAGCAGAAGCGACGCAGGCGGCTCTCCCCGGGGGGCTGCGACTCCCTCGCCAGTCCCCAGGGCGCCCGGGATTGCCCACGCTGACCCCTGGCTGCACCCCCCACGGCCAGCGCACCCACCTGAAGGCAGCTCTCGGGAGCCCAACCCCACTGGGTGCAGAAGCACCACTGCCCCGCAGCCCAGCCCTCACCCCTGATCTCCCTCCTTCTCAACGGGGTGGGGGCTGCTGGGGGGTGGTCCTCTGCGGCTCTCTGCTGCACCACCCTCAGGCCACCAGAACCTTGAGCCACTCCTCGAAGGCCATTCTCTCCTGGCCCATGCCCCGCCAGGCACATTTTTCACATTCTTTTCCTTCTGTGCCTCCCAGCCTGCCAAGCCTCAGAAGCCGCCCCTGGCTTCCCGTCCTCCCCTTCTGGGAAGGGGATGCCGCTGCGCAGGCTCCCCAGCTATGAGAGCAATGTGTGGAATTCAGGGGAGCGCGGGCATTGCTGTCTGGCTGCCGCTGCTTCCGGTGCAGCTGGAAAACACCCGTGAGGGTGGAGCCGGCGCCCCAGGCTGCGTGCAGGGGCTGTGTCAGCTCCCCCGGGGCCGCCACCCTGGGCGTGTGCCTGGGAGACGGGGAGCAGACGCACCCTCCCGACGGTGCGGAACCCCCAGGATCCGCGCAGGGGCCGCACCTTGGCAGGGCACCGACTGCCCCGGGTGCAGCCTGCCCGCCCCCAGCGAGGCCTTGGGCACCTGTCTGCCCTGCACGCCCCGTGGGCAGTGCAGACTCAGTCACGCCAAGCACCCCGGCCAGACGCAGGGTCTGGGTGACATCTCGGAGCCTGCTCTGTCTGGGCCGACCCGCAGCCTTAGCTCCCGTTACTCCGCTGACTCACCGAGTCGGAAGCCGCAGCTCACTCAGCCCACGTCAGCGGGGCCGAGGACACAGAAGTATGACCCCGAGAGGCCCTCTCAAGGGTCCTCCACGCAGTGCGGAGGTGACCCCGCCTCGCAGGGAATGCACGGTTCCGAGAGCGCACGTGGCCAGCCCCGTCGGAAGCTGGCGGGGAGGTCTGCTCTTGTCCTTGGGCAAACGTTCCCAGGACGCAGAGTCCCGGATTCACCGAGAAACCGCTAGGCTCTAGGCGGGAAGCACAAAGCTAAGACGTTTCGTCATTCAGTGTCACTCGGGGTCCTCTGGGACGCTGGTGGCTGCACGGGGCCTCCCACGTCTGCAGCTCCCACCAAGAGCACAAGCAGTGGCCGGCCCTCCCCAGAAGGAAGAAGTGGTCCTGAGGCTCCGGGGGCCACTGTGGGTGTTTGACTTTCTACAGGAGCCGCAGGGGCACAAAGCCTGTGCCAGTCCTGACCGCAGAGCCTCTGGGCGCCAGGGCTCAGGCACGCAGGGGCACAGGGCAGCGTGGCAGGGCGCAGCCGGGCTGCCCCGGGGTCTCCTCTCCCCATGAACCTGGTTTTGGAATTATATTCAATCCCCGGGCTGACCACCAGCCACGGTCTTAGGAACGTTACTAACGCAGGAAGATCTTTGAGCCTCAGTTTCCTCACGTGGGAACAATGGGTCCAATAATTCCTTCGTCGTGTCTGACATCAGGGTCCTCCCAATGACGGGGCTGCCAGCACTCTATTGCGCTTCTGCGATCTCTGGCAGGGTGACTTTGAACAAACCTCTGCCTGCGTCCAGGCCCCTGGGACTCGCCCGCAAAGTGAGGTCTGAATGGAGGGAAAGCGTTCGACTTTTCAGCAGCAGAAGCTGGGAAAGTACAAACCTTTGGAGGTGAGGAACATGCCCCTGACCTTGGGGTGCCTATGGGTTCAAGAGCAGCATGTGAAGTTGTCAGACTGTGCTTCCTATGGGCGTGGCACTTCCCACGGGCGTGGCCTACAGAATGCGATGCTGCTTCTCCATTTTTTAAATTTTAGTTTCAAGTTAATTAACATGCAGTGTAGTACTGGTTTCAGCAGTAGAACCCAGAGATTCACCACTTACATGCAACACCCAGTGCTCTTCCTAATGCCCATCCCCCATTTAGCCCATCCCCCCCCACCTTTCCTACAGCAACTGTTTGTTTTCTGTAATTAACATACACAGGAGCGCGCGCGCGCGCGCACACACACACACACACACCCTTTTTAAAAAAATATACTTTATTGTCAAATTGGTTTCCATACAACACCCAGTGCTCGTCCCAACAAGTGCCCTCTTCAATGCCCACTTTCCACTCTCCCTTGTCCCCCATCAACCCTCAGCTTGTTCTCAGTCTTTAAGAGTCTTTTGTGGTTTGTCTTCCTCCCTCTCTGTAACTTCCCCCCCCAATGTTTCTCAAGATCCACATGAGTGAAAACATATGGTATCTGTCTTTCTCTGCCTGACTTATTTCACTTAGCTTAATGCCCTCCAGTTCCATCCATGTTGCCACGAATGGCCAGATTTCATTCTTCCTCGTTGCCATGTAGTACTCCATTGTATAGATAAACCACATCTTCTTGATCTGTTCATCAGTTGTTGGACACTTAGGCTCTTTCCATGATTTGGCTATTGTTGAAAGTGCTGCTGTGAACATTGGGGTACATGTGACCCTGTGAATCAGCACTCATGTATCCTGTGGGTAAATCCCTAGCAGTGCTATTGCTGGGTCATAGGGGAGTTCTATTGTTAATTTTTTGAGGAACCTCCACACTGTTCTCCAGGGCGGCTGCACCAGTCTGCATTCCCACCAACAGTGTAGGAGGGTTCCCCTTTCTCCACATCCTCGCCAGCATCTTCGTTTCCTGATTTGTTCATTTTAGCCACTCTGACCGGCGTGAGGTGGTATCTCAGTGTGGTTTTGATTTGTGTTTCCCTAATGATGAGTGATATTCAGCATCTTTTCATGTGCCTGTAGGCCATCTGGATGTCCTCTTATGAGACGTGTCTATTCATGTCTTCTGTGCATTTCTTCACTGGATTGTTTTTCGGATGTGGAGTTTGGTGAGTTCCTTATAGATTTTGGACACTAGCCCTTTATCCAATATGCCATTTGCAACTATCTTTTCCCATTCTGTTGGTTGCCTATTAGTTTTGTTGATTGTTTCCTTTGCAGTGCAGAAGCTTTTTATCTTGATGAGGTCCCAAGAGTTCATTTTTGCTCTTGATTCCCTTGCCTGTGGGGATGTGTCAAGTAAGAAATTGCTGCAGCTGAGGTCCAGGAGGCTGTTTCCTGCTTTCTCCTCTAGGGTTTTGATGGTTTCCTGTCTCACATTCAGGTCCTTCATCTATTTTGAATTTGTTTTTGTGTATGGTGTAAGAAAGTGGTCTAGTTTCAGTCTTCTGCATGTTGCTGTCCCGTTCTCCCAACACCATTTGTTAAAGAGGCTGTCTTTTTTCCATTGGATACTCTTTCCTGCTTTGTCAAAGATTAATTGGCCATACATGTGTGGGTCCAGTTCTGGGCTCTCTATTCTATTTCATTGGTCTGTGTGTCTGTTTTTGTGCCAATACTGTCTTTTTTGCTTTGTAATTAACCAAACCAATTATTTTATTAAGGCATGATTCACACTCAGTAAAATGAACAGATTATAAATACACAACTTGATGAATTTTGACAAACACACCCATGTGCACCAACACCTCCACCAAGACACAGACCGTTTCTGATATCTGACCTCTTTTGCTCAACAGATTATTTTCAGGATCCACACGTGTGGCTTCTCTCATTCGCAGGCTGTTTTCTGTTATTGTGTTGTCAAACACACAGCATGGATTAGCACAGTCTGTTCGCTGGCCCACTGGCAGCATTTGGGCTGTTTCCAGTTTTTGCTATTGTAAATAAACACGTGTGAACATCTTGTACAAGTATGTTTTCGTTTATCTCGGGTCAGTCCCTAGGAGCGGAATTGCCGGGTCAGAGGGCAGGTGTGTGTTTGGCCTTTTCAGAAACCGCTGAGCCATTTTCCAGAGTGGTTGTACTGCTTTATGCTTGCTTCAGAAATATGTGCAACGTGCAGCATTTCCACACCCTCCCTAATCATTACAGTTGCCGGTCTTTTTTGTTTGCACTCCTCTAGTTAGTGTCCAAGAAGCAGCTCTCTGGATTTCACTCATATTTCTGTGATGACTAATCAGGGAGCTCCTTTTCATGGGCGTTTTGGTGGCTTCTCTGTCAGCATCTAAGATGTTTATTCCACCTGAGGTTCTAGGGCTTCTTGAATCTGTGGCTGAAAGTAGGATTTTGTTCGGTCCTCAGTTTGGGGAGATGATCGTTATCGCTTCGGAGACTGCTTGTGCTGCGTCCTCCCTCCTCCTTCCAGAGTCCCAGCCACGTGCGGCAGGCCGTGCCACGTCATCCCCCTCCTTCGCCTTCTCTCCCACCTCTCCTTCCCTGCCGTGCCTCTGTGCTTCACGCTGGGTGTCTGCCCCGACTGTCCTCCAGCTCACCTACTTTCTCCTTAGTTGTCTTTAATGACACTCCCTTCCATCGAGTCATTACATTTCAGATATTGGCATTTCCCGCCTGCTTACTGATGCCTTTCTCTGTAGTTTCCAGTGCTGCTGAAATTTCGGTCTTATCTAATTTGTCTACTTAAATGTAATTAACACCGTTATTTTTTTTAAGTTTATTTATTTTAAGGGGGGGCTCACACTCAAGTGGGGAAGGGTCACAGAGAAAAGGGAAGAGAGAGAATCCAAGCAGACTCTGCATCACCATTGCAGAGCCTGATGTGGGGCTTGAGCTTGTGAATTGAGATCATGACCTGGCTGAAGTCAGACACTCACCCGACTGAGCCGTCCAGGCACCCCTAACACCGTTATTTTATTTATTTACTCAGCACTCAGCTGCAGTCACCTTAAGGGCCCGTCTGCTTCCTGTTTATTTGTATCCTTTGGTGTGTGTGATAAATGCTGAGGCCACATAATTTTGCATGATTATTTGGGAAAAGTTCTCCAAGACAATGTCACATACAGTGAAAGTGATGGTAAAATTAAGTCCCATCTAAAATACAGTCTAGTTAGAAAATGCCATCCATTGAAATGTCCAAGAAAAGCATACACCACATCCACCCGTGTTGTCCCCAAACCACCGTGTCTTAACGCTCAGACTGCAGCACCTTGTTCTCGCCGTTTGAGCCAAGCGGGGAGCTCCCCCAGCTCCCTCCCCGTGGGAGGCCCTGGATCTCAATCTCTGCATCGCCGGCCGTGCGAGGCTGATAGAAGCATCGCTCAGCCTCTCAACAGACCTTCCGCTCCTGGGCGTCCGTCCTCCCCCGGAGTCTGGCTATAAATTCTTCACTGGCCTAGCAACCCTCCAGTGCCTTCTAGCAGGTGCGGCTGTGTTCTGTCCGGCTTTCCCGGTGGCCCTCACAGGAGAGCCCGTCCGTGTCAGCGGGCACACTGTCGTGCAAGCCCGAATCTGCAGACGGAAGTTTGTATTCAAAGTGCAGGTGACTTTAGGTGGAGGCCATCACGTGGATCATCTCGATCTTAGAGCCACCACGTCGCACACAGGGATCCGTCCTCAGCCTTAGAACCACCCTCTTATTTGCCGGCGCAGGAAGCTAAGACCCAGTTCAGGGCAGAGCTGGGATGTGAACCCACTTCCAGGCGAGCGGTGTGTCACCACCTCCAGGAAGCGGTGTGTTGTGCCCTTGGACAAGGTGCGAGGAAATCACTCCGCTTCCCCGCTCCCACCCGAAAGCTCCCCGGGCTCAGCAGCAGGGCTTTGCAGCTGAGGGTGCACAGGGGGCCTGGTGTCTCTGATCACGCTCAGAACGGCTTCGGCGTGGCCGGGGCATGGCCGGCCTCACGGATGTGGGGCGCACACCACAGCCTGAAAGAATCCAGCCTCACCTTTGCTGCGTGGCCCAGAAGGGACAGGGACGTGCAAGCATTAAGTGGGACAACAGAAAACGGACCGCTTCGGGACTCTCCATTTCTGGCTCTCCCCCTGTTGTCATCACTCCTGCTTTTCCTCTGACCAGTGTCACACTGCCCAGCTCTCCCTGAGCCTGGTGGGCGCCGAGAGCCCACCCGACCCGGCCCCTCTGTGGGGAGTGGGATATTCAGTAGCTCCCAGCAAACCGGCCCGTCCACCTCCGCCAGGCACAGGATGTCTTCGGCTCGTCTCTCCAGCAGCTGTGTTTATAGTTAGCAGTTGCCACGGTGCCCCAAAGAGGGCCTCCCGGGGCTGCTGGCCTCTGGACACCCCCACTCCTTGGCCCGGGAATGTGGGGACCTGGAGGTTTGCTGAGCCTGGTCCAGGAAGTGAGTATCATTCTAAGCACTGCAGAGTTCGCTGGAGCTCAGAAAGGGGAGGTAATTCTCCCAAGGCCACACAGCTTTGGGATCTATGCAGAAGTTGGTCTGCCACCTTCCCCTGGGCTCCCCCTTCTGCTTCTCTCCTCTCTACCTCCAGCTTCAAGGGTGTGGTTGGTCGAGTTCAAGGCGCAGCTTGCCCTGTGTGACTACTTCTGGGCACAGAGTGTCGTCGGATGCCGAGAAAATTAAGCCCCCGTGTGAAACAAGCTTCTGGTTTTGTTCAGCGCCATTTCAGTTCAACCGAACCATCTCGGTTCCAAAAACATTGTTTGCATTTTGCCCAGATGAACCTCTTCTAGCTGAAGTTTCTTCTGATAAGGGAGTTCCATAAATGACTTAGATTCTGTCCCCAGGGGACACGGGGCCGTGTCTGTGGACATCTGTGGCTGTCACAATGGGGGTGCTTCTGGCATTGGGTAGGTGGTCCAGGGACTGATCAGAGACTACCCTGGCCTCGGTGGAGGTGAAGAGACCCAGAGTGGGGGGCGTCGAGCCTCCCCTGTTGACCAAGCACGTTCAGGATTTCATAAACACCGTGTAGCTTCGCCCCGGAGCCCCACCTTCTCTGCCCGTCAGTCCACTCAGCGGACATTTGTGCCGAAGGTCGTCTGCCCCGTGGAGGTCACGGCAACACGGAGCAGACCTGCGGGCAGGTGCCCTGGCTCCGTGAGGAGTCCGCGAGGATGGTGGCCAGACCTTGCTGGCAGGACGGGTGGTGACAGGAATCCATTCTGTGCACGGCATCAGGGTCCTACAGTCACACAGGGTGTCACCAGGGGGTAGGGGGAGGGCACACGGGACTCTCTGCACTATTTTTGCAACTACCTGTCTATGGGATTATTTCAAAGCACAAACTAGTGCAGTGACTCCGGAGACCGGAAAACATTCAGTTTGTAAGGTTAAACACACACCTGCGGGGAAGCCAGAGACCCCCGCCCAGGGCTCACCCGGGAGGACCGGCACGTGGGCCGCCACAAAGCCTGCGTGTGACCACTCGGCGCGGCCGACCCCGCCGCGCCCCCGGGGGAGCACTGCACAGGCTGAGGGCCCAGCGCACGGCAAACCGCCAGGCCGGCGTGCCCGGGGGGCCGACCCCGGCCTCGACCGCGTGAGCTCCTCCGCAGGCTTCCGGAAGAGGCGAAGCGACAGGGACAGAGCAGCTCAGGGGTGGCAGCGCCTGACAGCAAACAACTGCCCCGGAGGGTCTCGGGGCGACGGAGTCTCTGTCTGTCTGGCTGGCGGTGTCGGCTCCAAGACGGGACCTGCCTGTGCGACCTCCTGGACGGTGGGCCCAAAAGGACAGATTTCACTGCATGCAAATGATACCTTCACGGAAAAACATCTCATTGCAGGAAAGTATAAAAACAGTCTCTCACCGGGGCGCCTGGGAGGCTCAGTCGGTTAAGCATCTGACTCTTGATTTCTGCTCAGGCCACGGTCTCACAGGTTTGTGGGTTCGAGCCCCGAGTTGGGCCCTGTGCTGACAGTGTGGAGCCTGCTGCCACGGCTTCTCTCAAAATAAATAAATAAATAAATAAATAAATAAATAAATAAACAGTCACTAACAAAATTGTCACTTTGGGGGGACCCAGCTGGCTCACGGCGGAGCCTCCTGATCTCAGGGTCGTGAGTTCGAGCCTCATGTTGTGCTTAGAGCTGACTCAAAATGGTCACCTCCAGGTTCCCAGTCTGCCTTTATCCGCACTTATTTTAACACAATGGTAGATGACTGAACGTTTGCACTTTGCCAGTGTCCCTCTTTGCACACACACGTCTCCGCAGCGCTCCACGTCTCTACGGGCCGTTTGTCACGTTGCCGTCCCCCTTACAGAACGAGGCGTTTTCCCCGAGCTTTCACAGTTACAACCAACACGGTGTGAACACCTCTCTGTGAACCGCTTTTGTACTTCTTTGGATTATTTCCCCCTTGAGACAAATGCCCGAGCAGAAGATTTGAGGGCACGCTGTCCGTGGGGTCCCCGGTGCCCAGTGTCTGAGGCTGAGACAGGTTCACAAGACCAGAGAGTCTGGAACGAGCGTGTCGGGTGGTGGCCTTCTCCGGCCTTCTGGAGTCACAGGGCGACAGAGGGGCCCTCGCAGCGGCCTCCGCTCACGGTCCGGGCTTTGTTTGCTTTGGTTTTTACCGGTTATGTCCCTGCGGATGTGGATTGCGTGAGTGAGACCCGTGCCACAGCGTCCTTCACGTGCTGAAGGGGCCACCCGGCAGCTCGTTTGTGGCCTTGACCTTTCCTGGGTCCCTGGTCCCCGTCCCTAGGTCCCGTCTGTCCCGAGGTTCTGAATATTCACAGACCCTCAGAGCCGCTGACCGTCTCCGTTCCTTCCGTCGCTTCCACTGCTCGGAAAGTACCTTCTCCGTGGTCGAGAATAAATCTTCTTTTTTCGTTTTTTAAGTTTATTATGTATGTATTTATTTATTTAAATTTGTACCCAAGTCATTAGCATATAGTGCAACGCTGATTTCAGGAGTAGAATCAGTGATTCATCCCTTTCCCGGAACGCCCAGTGCTCATCCCAGCAGGGTCCCCAGGGCCCTCGCCCACTCAGCCCGCCCCCACCCACAGCCCCTGCAGCAACCCTCAGCTCCTTCTCTATCCTTGAGAGCCTCTTCTGTTTTTCTCCCTCCCCCCCGGTTTTATATTATTTTTGCTTCCCTTCCCCTATGTTCATCTGTTTTGTATCTTAAATTCCACGTATGAGTGAAGTCATGGTATTCGTCTTTCTCTGATCAATTGACTGACTTTGCTTAGCGTAACACCCTCTAGTTCCAAATTGCTGCAAACGGCAAGATTTCGTTGTTTCGATCACCAGTAACGCTCCACTGTATCTGTGCACGACATCTTTCCCCCCTTGTCTGTCACTGGACGTCTGGACTCTCCGGGTGGGGGGCCCGGGGGGGTTCTCCATCAGTTTAGGGTCTGACTCTTGGTTTCAGCTCAGGTCTTGGTCTCATGGTTTGTGAGTTCAAGCCCCACATGGGGCTCTGCTGACAGTGCAGAGCCTGCTTGGGATTCTCTCTCTCCCTCTCTCTCTTGCCCCTTGCCTGGGGCTTGAACTTACAATCATGAGATCATGACCTGAGCCAACACTCGGAGGCGGACACTAAACTGACTGAGCCACCCAGGCATCCCAAGAATAAATATTCTGTATACTTTTACTAACTTGTGTATATTTTCTTTCTTATTCTATGGCTGCTTATATGGAGTCTCTTTAGATGTGAAATAAAGGTCTGATCTAATCTACTGGTTCTCACCCAGGGGCAGCTCTGCCCCTAGGGGGCATCTGTGGTTGTCAGGGGCTGGCACTGCGGGGGCGGGGCCACAGATGCTGCTCAGGCCCCACAATGCCCAGGACTCCCCAGAGAGAACAGCCCGGCCCAGTGTCCACAGTGCTGGGGGGCGGGGGGAGCGAGGTGGGAGCAGAGACCACAGCCTAACCTCAGTGTTTCCCCATCTTGCCCATTTGCGTGGAGGAAACGCTGCCGGTGCCCAGGGCTCTAATCCTGATGCCCGCTGGAGCCTCACGTGGAAGGTCAGATCTGTTCTGTCTGGGGGTGGCCAGCCCCCCTTCTAATTTCCTCCCCCTCATAGCATACCCCAGGCCGGAGCGCCTCCGTCGTCCTGGCCTTTCACACTTTGCTCACACAGTTCATCTACAGATGCAGAACCTACCCCCCCCCCCCACAGCTGGCGTGGCTTCCTGGCCCTTGACTGGGATCCCAGGCAGGGCCTGGTGACAGCACATCCCTTACGGCTCTGTTTTTGGGTGAACTTCACCCCACGTCATTCCCCTGGGCCCTCAGCAGGGCCAGAACCGCAAGTCGGGACCGTGACCGGCTGCCCCCCACCCCCGCCCCAGCTTGCCACAGCTCTGCCCCTGCTCCCGGGGCCCCGCGAGGCTCTGCCAGGCCCAGGCGGGTCCGGCCCGGTCGGGCGCCATCACGTGCTGCCCACGGAGCAGCAACTGGTGAGGAATGTTCCCGGGGCTGACTCCGCGCCGCTGCCTGGTCTGCTGGGGCCGCGGCTGGACCGTGAGTCAGTGACAGGCTATGACAGCAGCCAGGATGAGGCTGGAGTCCGCTGCAGGGGCTGGTGGTGACATAGCCGGTGTCTGGGCCCAGTTCTCCATACGCTCTCGCACACACGCACACCCACGCAGACACGTGTGTGCAGTACACATACACACTGCTTTACACGCGTATGAACACATCTACTCACACAGATGCACATTGTGACACACAGACCTGCACACATGCTCACGTAAGTACACAATGCTCACACCCACAAACACATGCACATGCACACACGTGCACACACATCTATGCACAGACATGCACTCACATGCACACAAGCGCACGGACACTCACGCACTCCCGTGCACGCACACCCCCAGTGCACCCATCTCTGGGTCATAGCCCAGCCCAGAGGGAGCCTCTCGGGACACGGGCTGGAACAGAAAGCCAACCACTCAGGGGCCTCAGGCTTCGGAGGAGGCCACAGTTGGGGGTGGCCTCGCGGGGCGGGGGTCCGAGGGTCCTGGCGGACACTTCTCAGTGTGGACGCTGAGCGGGGCTCCCCAACCTTCCAAGGAAAACGGGCTACGGGGCCAGCCCGTTTGTTCTCCGTTCGCATCTATATTTAGCGCTGAGTAATTTAGGTATTTTTAAGCCCAACCAAGGGCAGTTTTCCCTGAGTTGGATGTTTTGTGGCTGCTTTGAAGCTCTGTGCTGAATCAGAGCCCTCCGGAAACCCGCACGCAGGCTCTGGGCTCCCAGAACAGACACGCTCAGGCCTTTTCTGACCCAAATCGGGGCTGGATGTCTGCCGGAAAGGACAGGGAGCCAGGCAGTGTGGACAGGGTTTTTCTTCCCTAATTGAGACTTTTACAGAGACCGCCGTGGATTCACGTGCAGTTATAAGGATCATTCGCTGTTTTCCCCGACAGTAACGTTCTGTGGAAGCGTGACCGGTACCACAGCCCACCTACCTTATGCCGTGGCTGCAGTTTTACGCGTGTGTGACCTTCTGTGCAAGGTTATCACACGCGCAGGGCCGTGAACCCACTGCCATCTCAAGATGGTCCACGGCCCCGGTGCCCCGAGGAGCCCCTCTCGCCAAGGCCTCCACCCCCAGCCCCAGCAGCCATGAACCTGGCCCCCATCCTGCCTGCAGTTTTGTCTTCTCAGAAACGGTGTATAAACGGAAGGACACACCGTGTAACCTTTCGGGACTGGCATCTGTCACTCCACATGACTCCCTGGTGACCTGCCTAACGTGTTGTGTCAACAGTCCTTTTTTTATTATTGCCAAGTAGGAAATGCTTTGAAAATCGCAAGTCTGCCTTTACTAGCCTGCGGCTACCTGGCTCTCGTGGCCACCAGCCTGACAGCACGTGCTGCCTCCTGCGGGCGCGCAGGTGCCCTCTGCTCCTGGCCAAGTGTCTCCCCAGATGCCCCCCCCTTGGGCATGACGCCCAGGCGAGGCCTCCTGGGAGCTTCCCCAGTCTGGCCAGCGCAGATGCCAGCAGGGGCATTCTCGGGGGCGTCCCGGCCGCTGTGAGGGCTGAGCGGGGCCCTCGACGCCACCCCTTCAGTGCCAGGATCCCCGCAGCCGTGGTGACCACAGACACGGCGGTGTCCCCTGGCGGCAGCAGCGCCCGTTAGAAACGGGAATCTAGAGCTCACCAAATGAAGGCTGTGGGGAAAGTAGAATTTTCACTGCCGTGAGGGACAGGGAGAAACGTGCCCAGACGAACTGTAAGAATAAGTTCCCAGGCCCCTACACCCACGGGGCACGCGTCAAACGGAGCAGCCGCTCCGGGAAACCGCTGGGCGCGGTCCTTAAAGATCGAACATGCAAATTACTTCCCTCAGCGCGTATCTCAGAGAAATAAAGGCAGTGTCGGCACGAATATCCGCGCGCCCTGTGGCAGCCAAACACGGGATCCGCAGGCGCACCGCCGAGCTGGGGCCGGCCCACGCGGGGACGCGCTCGGCAGTGACCGCAAGGCGCGCAGCAGGCTTAGGCGCAAGGGGGGGAGAGACAGTCCCCAAAGGTCGTGTGCCCTGTGGTTCCACATATGCCACGTTCCCGAAACGATGGCCACGTGGACAAGGAAAGCGTAGTCGCCGGTCGCGGAGAGTGGGGGTGGGGTGGAACCGCCCTGAGCCTTCCGGGCATGCGCGTCCGCCTCCAGGTGTGATACCCACGGAGGTAGTGCAAGACGTTTGGAGGTGGGGGGGACCGGGCAGAGGGTACGCCCGCTCAGTTATTTCCTACCATGTGAATCTGCAGGCACTGCAATTTTTTTTAATGTTTTTATTTCTTTTTGAGAGGGAGGGAGACACAGAATCTGAAGACAGGCTCCAGGCTCTGAGCAGTCAGCACGGAGCCTGATGCGGGGCTCGAACCCACGAACTGTGAAATCATAACCTGAGCCAAAGTGGGACGCTCAACCGACTGAGCCACCCAGGCGCCCCTCAAAATTTTATTTAATTAAAAATAAATTAATAAAAATCGTTTCTGAAAGAAAAGAGGTCACCCCCCCCCAAACAAGAGTGAAGCAGGGATCCTTAGCACAATAAAGGGTTGGTCTTCTGGGTGGGGGGGCAGGTGGGGAGCTCCTATGACCGGCCCTGCACACCCACTCCTGAAGGTGTGGGGGGAGCAAGCAGCCCGCTGGGCGTTATAAAAGCAGCAAATACCCCCTCCCCGCTCCACTGGGCAGCGGTCCTGGAAGAATTAGCTAAAGGGCTCCTTGGGATTCGGGAGTCGGGTTTATCTGGAATCATCTACCCGTGGCTGCTCTGAGCGCACCATCCCCACTCAAAGACACTGCAGGGGGGGATGAATAGAGCCCCCCCAAATTCATGTCCACCAGATCCTCCCCATGGGAACTTACATGGAAATAGGATCTTTGTAGATGCAGTTAGTTAGGAAGAAGGTGTACTGGATGAGGGCGTCCTTAGAAGAAGGCTGTGTGAGGACAAGGCAGAGACTGAGGGATGTGGCCACGCCAGGGGCTGCTGGCGGGCCAGCCGCGGGAGGAGGCAGGAAGGACCCTCCCAGGACCCCACCTGGACCTCCGGCATCTGGCCTCCAGAATGTGGGAGAACAGATTCCTGCTCTTTTCCATACCCCAGTGTGTGGTCATTTGTCCCAACCACTCCAGCACATCAGAAAGCTCTGGAAAACCCTGCAAAACCAAGTGGGCTCCTGTACCCCCTTCCCCACGCCCAGAAGCCTCTCCTGAGCCAGAGGCGGGAGCCAGCACTTCTGCTCCTGCCCAGAGCTCCTGCAGGAGCCCAGGCCACACCACGTGGCCGTGTCCCAGGGACAGCCGGTCCTGGGGTGGGGAGCCAGAACTGGGTACCGACCGGAGCCACGGCCGCCCCCTGGCACCGCGCCTTAGCTTGGTCCTCAGGGCAGTGCCTGGGGCGGCCTGTGGGGCAGATGAGCACATGGACGAAGGGAGGGATGCCAGACCCAGGCCCCACCGCACAGAGGTGCTGCCCAGTTGCTGCTCGGACGACTCTGCCACCCTAGGAACTCAGGCCACGTCTGGGTGCATCTGTGGCTGTCACCACTGGGACATCATGGCATCAAAGGGTGGGGGCTGGGGTGTGCCCAGGACAGCCGCGGAGAGTGTCAGTGGTGCAGGAGTGGGGGGGGCGGGTGTCTGGAGTGGGGCAGGGATCAGAGAAAGCGTCTCCTGGGGCCCTCATTCCAAGCCAACCACAAGGGGACTCTGTGGTCTGGTGAGCCATCCTGAGGCCCTGGGTGGTCTCAACCAGGCAGCACTGACCCCCGAGCAGCCCAGGGGTCACTGTGGGAGACGGCTCCGCTAGTCTTCCCACTGCCCCCACCCCGGGCATGGGGCACCACGGCTCAGGCTGGGGGCACCTGGTGGCCCTGAGGCTTCGGGTGGGCTGTCCTGCCTCTCTGTCCCCTGGGCCCTCAGCAGCCAGTTCACGACCTGTCTGCTTCCCCCTGCAGCTCTCTGGACGACAGGGGCCCGGAGCTGATGGCAGACAATGTCAGCCACTAACAACATAGCCCAGGCCCGGAAGCTGGTGGAACAGCTACGCATCGAGGCCGGGATCGAGCGCATCAAGGTGAGCCTGGTGGGCGGGTGGGCTAGAGCAGGGGCTGTATTCCAGCTGTGCCCCTTGCTGTGTAACCTTGGGCCACTCACAAACCTCTCTGAGCCG
>NC_043711.1:1492363-1507723 GCF_006229205.1 Suricata suricatta | reverse complement strand
GTACACCAGTGCCCAGCTGGGCCACCGCTCCCCGGACGGACTTGCTCTTTTTCCTAATAATTTGCATAACATCAAGTTAACGGTTTTTTAAATTTTTTTTTAAATTTTTAATGTTTGTTTATTTTTGAGAGAATGAGAGAGAGAGAGCAGGAGAGGGCCAGTGAGAGAGAGAGGGAGACATAGAATCGGAAGCAGGCTCCAGGCTCTGAGCTGTCAGCACAGAGCTCAATGCGGGGCTCGAACCCATGAACCACTAGATCACCACCTGAGCCCAAGTTAGATGCTTAACCGACTGAGCCACCCCGGTGCCCCTAATGGTTTCTTTTAAAAGGCACTGGCAGTTTAGTGGCTTTTTAAAACATTCAGAGTTGTGCGAGCATCATTCCAGCACATTCCATCAGCGCAGAGGGAAGCCCTGTCAGCCAGCCATCACCCTTCAGTCAAAGCGACTTCACTCTGGTGAGCCAGTGCGGCCACCGCCCTGGCAGAGAGCGACTGGCCAGCCTGACTGATGTTCGGCGGGGCCGCCCCTCCCCCCAGCCCCCCAGCCCCTCCCACCCCTGCCCTTCCTGAGGCTTTGCCTCCCCAAATCTGCAGCCACAACTTTGAACATCCACATGCCTGAAAGGCCCAGGCCAGCATGGGGGCAGCCCGGGCACTCGGGGCACAGCCTCCCTGTGGACACCGGGGTGTAGGGGGGGCACATGCCGGAGGCCACAACATCAGTTATTTCCAGGGTCCAAGGCTATTCTGGTCGTTTCCGAGCGTTGCTTTCCAAATACAGCTCCAGAAACGACACTCCATCGGCTCATCCAAGGCTGTGGCCTGGGAGCGGGCAGCGCGCTCAGGACGGGCAGTTGTCGCTGTGTGTGGGTAGCAGTGTCCCCGCGGTGAACCCAGAGGCCGGTCTGCAGACCCAGCAGCACAGGGGACAAGCTCAGGCGGGGTGCGGGGTCCATGTGCAGAGGCACCACCCCTGCCGCAGCCCTGAGGGGAGTTCTCAAAGCCTCCCTCCCCGTGGCCTTCCTGCCCGCTCACGCCCACGTGGCTGCGCCTTTGTCACCTTGCAGGTGGGAAGGCAGGGGGCCCGAGCTGCGCGGGCCATTCCTGCAGCAGGGAGGAAACCCAGGACCCCTCCCCCACCCCCCTGGCGCCCCCGGCCCCCCACCCCCGGAGTGGGGCGGTGCCGCCTGCAGTGGCCCCACCAGCCCCGCCCCCACATGGAGCACCCCTGCTCCCCACAGCAGCTCTCCCGGGGGCTGGGCGGCCCCTCCCTGCATCCCTCCCCCTCCTCTTTTGGGGACACTAATGCAGGTGACCCCAAGTGTCAGCCCAGGTCACAGGCTGCCCGCAGAGGAAATGTGGAAGAGCCCGCATGGTGACCCCTCCGACGTGGACAGGCCCCTCCTGAGCCGTCCTGTCTTGGCGAACCTTCGACTGAGTCCTAAAGAGGCCTCCGTCTCTCCCTGACCTCTTGTCCAAAGTCGGGGCAGCTCCTGCCCAAGGGGCCCCAGTCCCTTTAATCTTCTTTAAATTGCGGTAAAAGATACATAACATAAAACCTACCGTTAGTGACCACACATTCAGAGTTGTGCAACCACCACCTTTGTCTGGTTCCAGAATATTACATTACACCAAAAAAGTAACACCACCTCCATAAACTGCCAGCACCGACGAGCCCCCTCCTGTCCGTGGACCGGCCTGTTCCGGACGGTCCCGAACGTGGACTCACACCCTGCGTGGCCTCTCGTGTCCGGTCCCCTCCCGGAGCGTCGTGCGTTCACGGTCCGTCCGTGGGGCAGTGGGCGCCTCGCTCCTGCTCGCAGCCGAGGGACGTGCGCGTGCGCGGTGGACCCCCCTGAGGGACGTGCGCGTGCGCGGGGGACACCGTGTGGGTATCTGCTCACCAGCAGGTGCACTGTGGGTTGTTCCCTCCACGACGGCCCTGGACGTGGCCATGGCCGCCCGTCTGACCTCTCCTCTCCCGTCCTTGTGCCCACGCGCAGGTGTCCAAAGCCTCGTCGGAACTCATGAGCTACTGCGAGCAGCACGCCCGGAATGACCCCCTGCTGGTCGGAGTCCCCGCGTCCGAGAATCCCTTTAAGGACAAGAAGCCCTGTATCATTCTGTAGCTTTGTCCCCCTGTGTGTCCCTGCCTCTGTGTCGCGCGACTAGGGCGGCCGCGCTGCGCCCGGCAACACCTCTCATGCCCCCAAACCTCCCGCTCCGAAAGGAACGCGAGCCGCTGCCTCCACGGATGGGGTAACCTGCGTGCCCTGGGTGCGGATGGGTCCGCGGGGCCGACGGCGCCCTCCCTTCCCGGCGGCCAGAAGACGCCGGCGCCGCGGCCACCCCCATCAGGAGTAGCAGAAATCCCCAGTGACCTGGTAATGATTTTCGGACACTCTGGGTCGCCGTGTGCGCCTCGGGAAGGGAAGGAGGACGTGCCAGTGGCCCCAGGCGCCCTGGTGGGTGGCCATCGTCCCCCGACGGGCCGTTTGTCAAAATACTTGCCCGGTCCAGGCTGCCATGCTTTTTTCTTCTCCTAAGCAGAGGAAGATGGGGGGAGGGGGGGCTCATGGCGACTGTTGGAGACCCTCTTTGGAAACATTTTTCCTTTTCACTTAAACAATTGTGACTCCGCACCGCTGAGCCCAGAGCTGGGAGCCTGAGCCTGCAGCCGCCCTTGTGTAAAATGCCCCCGGGGATTTTAGGGGCTGGGAAGGGGGCATTGCCTGTGACGTGCAGCCTGCGTGGCCAAGTGTCGCCCCGCTGTGTGGCCTCTGTATGGCACGCGAGGCCCAACAGCCAGGCCGTGGCCCCCCGCCCTTTCCTGCGATGCCCTCCATCCCAGAAAGGGATTCTCCACAACTTGCTCCGGTCACCAGAGTGACCTGCAGCGTTCCCCCTGGTTTGGAGCTCGGGACGTCTTCGTGGGCCGCGGTCACACCTGGCCCTTCCGGGTTGTCGCATCGTGTTGTGTTTTTCTCCACTTGAGCGCACTGCCATGGCCATTCTGCAAACAGAAATGCGGCCCGAGGCGGCCCTACCCTGGGGGCCAAAAGGCGTGAGGTGACTGGAAGGAGCCGCAGGGCCTGGGAGGCGAGGTGCCTGGCCCGGGCAATTCCTCGCCCGTCCCTGCAGGGGTTCGCCTTTACTCCCGTGGCCTCTGGTACCACCTGGACAGTTGAAGGAGCCGGGGGCACAGGGAGTGCGCAGGGCACCCCCCCCCCCGCCCCGGTGCCCGCGCCTAGTCCTCACTCCAGGGCCTCCTGCCGACCTCCGTGCTCCTGCCCCACTCAGCCCCCTGCTAGTGCCAAGGCCCCGAGCCCCCCGGTGCTAGGCTTGGAGGGGTGGGGCACGCGTGCACGCTGGCGGGCCCCCCCCCCCCAGTGTATGGGCTGTAGGCCCGGTCCTGCTCCCCAGCTCCCACTCTCTCCGGCCGGTCCGGGAGCACCAGGGGCTTTGGGGAGCCCAGCCCCTCCAAACCTGCGGCTGGACGGGGAAGCCTTGGCCGCCTTTCACTGGGCAGGGACACAGCCTCTCTCTGTCCCCTGCAGAGCAGCAAGACGGAACAAAACCCGCTCCACGTGGGGGAGGCCAGGGTGCAGCAGGACCCACCCCGCGACTGGGGGTGGGGGCGGCTGGCCGGGCGAGGCCTGTCCCGGCCACTTCTGTGTGAGAAGCCTTAATCCCTGGAGCCTGACCTTCCCTGTGTCCCCTGTCCTGCTCTGAGGCTCTGGCTGCGGGGCCCCACCCCAGTGGCCTCCCCAGAGACGCCAGCGGGAGGCGAAACCCAGGAACCTGGCTGAGGGCCGAGGGGTCCGGCAGCCACAGTGCCCCCAGCCCGGAAGTGAACTTGAACTCTGGTCAGAGCCCCCAGGTCCTAGGGGTCTGAGTAAACTAGGCCCAGAGAGGGTGAGGATGGGCCGCGCCCCCGCCCCAGGAGCCAGCCTAGGCCCAGGGAGGGGGCTGCCAGCAGGAGCCCCACCACGGGGGTCTTTCTAGCTGAGAAAAACACCTTTCTTTCTTCCTCTTCGAGTAACTCTCCGTGTCCATAGCGTGGACCTGGAGGCAGTGTGCACAGGACAGCCTGTGCTTCCCAGGCCCGTGTCCTACATGGACATGTGCGCGGGGCCTGCGCGGGAGCTGGGGGGCCGTCCGGGCCAGGGGAGCCAGCATCTCTCAGCCACGTCCCGGGGGAATTAAGGGCACCTCCCCAAAAAAAACATGAATGGGAAACACCGGGTTTCTCTTTCTTTAGGCTGCCTGGGCGTCCCCCAGGGGGCCGGAGGCTGGGGCACCTTCCCTCCCCTCCCCCGACTCCAGGAAGGAGCTAGAACGGGCACCCCTCCCCACAGGTGTCCCCCAGGTCAAGAATTAAGTGACTGGGTGGTGACCCCTGGCCCCCGGAGGACGTGCTGTCCTTTCTTTGACCCCGGCTGGGCCCTCCGGGCCAGGGCCCTGGGCCTCCAGGCAGCTCGTCTTTCTCTGCGAGGCCCCAGCCCCACCGAGTTCTCAGTGCAGGGGAAGGCCCCCGGCCCGCCCCGAGGGCGAGTGGCCAGCAGCAACTTCCGGGCCCAGGGGAGGCCACCAAAGGTCGCTTGTCCTTCTAGAACACTTACAAAAAGCCAGCCTGCCACGGAGTCTTGGAGAAGAAGCCATAGGTCGGACCCTCCACCCTCTAACTTCTCTGTCCATGGAAACCGTTGCCAAACGTCACACAGACCCATTCCGGTCCGCAGAAGCCGTCTGTGGTTCTGGCAGGTTCTGCCCCCTCTCCGTGTGGATGTTCAGTGGCTTTTATTTCTGATTTAAAAAAAAAATTCCAGGTGTGCCCCAGCCACTTCTCAGTGTTTTAATATTGTGTGGAATCGTTAATACAGAGTGAACTGTTCCCCAGTGCGAGGGCTCCCTGCTCCTTCTCTCCGTGCCCGCCGCCTGCAGGGGAGGGGGCCGGGGCAGGACGGGCTGGGCTCCCGCAGGGAGGGGCTGCCCCCTTCGTCCACTCCCCGGCCATGAGGGGGGCACCCCAGATGGGGCCGTGGCCTCAGGGGGCCCACGGAGCGCTGTCAGCTTTGACAGGTCCTTCAGTGCTTTGTTAGAAAACCTCAGGGGCACAGTCCCAGGACCGGGAGCCCGGAGCCCCGGGGTCAGGATTGTGTCTGGCCAGTGTGGCCTGTGGGGGGCGCCTCGCTCTGCTGCACAGTGCTCCAGGCCCGCTGTCCCCTGTGTCCAGTCACCAGGGGCCACTGGATACCCCAGGGGACAGGCTTTGTGAATCGTGGTCCCAACCCAGACCAGACAGCGGAGAGTTCAATTTTTAGTAACAAATCTGTAAATGAGGGACGCTGACCCCTGAGCAGAGGACTTTCTATGTGTGAGACATTTATTTATTGATGCAACTGCATAAAAACGATCCACTTTGCGGTCACGTGCTCTGCCCCTGAGCTGTACCCCCCAAGTTATCCACTTTGTCTCAAAAAGTATAAGAGTAGAAGTCGGTTCACAAACTCAGAGAAAAACGACCTGACGCAGCAACCCCACTATGGGTGTGCAAACACCTGAGTGTTCACGGCAGCCACAGGGGTCCCTCAGCAGATGAAGGACAAACACGGTGTGTCTGTCCACACCGGAATGTGATCTGGCCTCAGGAAGGAAGGACGTCCCGCCACCTGCCACCGCATGGACGGACCCGGATGACACTGTGCGCAGTGACAGAAGCCAGACACAGAAGGACACGGCCTGCGTGACCCCACTACAGGGGTCCCCAGAGGCGTCCCGTCCACAGAGACCGAGACTGGATGGTGGGAGCCAGGGTGGGGAGTCCGTGCTTCATGGGGACAGAGTCTCAGTCTGGGGATGTGGAAGGTTCCGGGCACGGATGGTGGGGGCGGCTGCACCACGGTGCGTGTGCTTATGTCAGTGCCCTTAGAAAGTTAAAATGGTCAACTTCATGTCGTGAACTTGACCACGAAAAGAAAAAGACCCACAACCTGGAGTAACGTCCGCCCCAGTGGCTACAGCGCGGGCCGCAGCTGCCCGGGGAGGGGACCCGGCCGGTGGCGGGAGCCGGCCACGCTGCTCGGGCACCTTCACCCAAGACCAAGATGTGTGTCCGCAGAAGGTCCCGGGAGGAGCATTCAGAGCAGCTTCTGTCCTCCTCATCCAAAACTGGAAACCTCCCAGTTATTCGGCAAGAGGGGCCCAGAATCCCACTCCGCAGGTCGGGGGTCGGCTGCTCCCAAGGGCAGGAGCCCAGCTGCCTGGCAGTAAACCCCAAATAAACAGGAGCATAGCCAGTAGGGCCCACTGATGAGAATGTTCTGGAACAGACGAGCCTGGGCACAGCCTGTGTGGCCAGGAGGATGGCCCCCCACAGACATCCACATCCTAGTCTCCAGAACCTGAGGAGTAAGAGGAATCCCGCAGAGATGAAGTTATCCGCCTGGCCCCGGGGGCCCAGGGTCCCCACAAGGGCCTCCCACGTGGCGCCTCAGGAGGCCGCAAAGGCAGGAGCTCTGTGAAGGCGGCCAGTCTGAGAAGGCTCCACACGGTGACATCCTGGAAGAGCCATGCCCCGGAAACAGGACAAAGATCGGGGCTGGGGGAGGCAGGAAGTATGAACAGATGATCACGGGGAGATTTTTAGGGCGCCGACACTGTTCTGCAGGGCACGGTCGCGGTGGATACGCGACACTTCATATTCAGCAAACCCCACAGAATGTCCACCCAGAGTGAACCGACTGTAACCATGGACCGCACTGGTGCAGTGCACAGGCCGGCATCCTGCACCTGAATCCGGTAGGCCTCGTCTCCCAAATCCAGGGGCTCACTGGGCATCGCGCCTCCAGAAGGGAGGCAAGAGTCCAGCACCGTACCTGAGCCCTGGCCGGGAGCCCCCCGCTCCGTGATTCCCACCCCCAGGCCTCAGTGGAGCGGAGTAGCGCTCTTCACTCTGACCCCCACATGCGGGGAAGCCTGGCGGCTCCTATGCGTGCACTCCGGGGGGCTCCCACCCCTGCCGCCACCATCGTGGGCATCTTGGGGCTGCACAAGCTCACGCCCACCCGGGGCCCCCCGTAGCCAGAGTGCATGCAGGGGCTGCTGTGGGGAAGGCCCACCACCGGGTGGGGCCAAACAACAGGCACTTACACACTCGTGTTCCGATGTGCTTCCCACGTCCTCCAACTCCAGTGGCTCCCGAGGTCCCTTGGCTGGGAGCGTGGTCTCACATCTCTGCCCATCGTCACCAGGCCCCTTTCGTGTCTCTGTGTCTCTGTGTCCCCTCTCTTCTCACAGCAGCTGGACGCAGGGCCCACCCAACCCAACCTCATCCCACCTAGCTACATCTGCAAAGACCCTCTTTCCAAAGAAGGACACCTTGTGAGGTCCCAGGTGGGTGGAATTTGGGGGAGGCACTAATCAGGGTGTCCAGATGGTTCTATTTGGCTGTGGAATATCTCCGTGTGTTCCCACGAAGCACACTTCACTGATCACTTACTACGGGCCTGGCAAATAGCTGCGGCCCAGGACAAGTGAGGTCCACAAAGCCGTCAGTCATCCCCGCACAAAGGAAGGGAGAGGGCTCCACCTGGGGGGGGGCCTGCGGGGAGTCAGGAGAGGCTTCGGTCTGCATTCTAGTCCTGACCCCCAGGACCTGTGAATGTACCTTATGTGGAAATAGGAGATCTGATCTGTAGATGGCGTGGCACTGGGTTGGGGTAGCCCCACATCTGGTGACTTGGTCTGCAGATGAGAAAGGAGGGACGTTTGGGGACCAGGCTGCAGGGGAGAGGCTGGAGCGGAGGCTCGGGGAGCGGGGAGGGACGCCTGGGGGTGCAGCCGGGGGCAGGGGGCAGGGGCGGCCGGTGGAGGGCCGGGGGCGCCCGAGGCTGGAGAAGCGGACGGAGGACAGACACGGAGGGTCTACGGGGTCACGCCAAGGAGACCAGAGTGTTTCCACTCAGCTCTGGGGACCAGAGGAATGGCCAACAGCCAGAAGGGGCCGCCGGGCCAGGAGGACCACTGAGTCAGAGCGGCCCAGAGGCGGTGACCACGTTCTGAACGGCGGTCAGGCAGTCATCCACAAACCATCTCCAGGGTCCTGCCCCTTTCAACCCGTGAGGGAAGCAAGTGACAGACTCTGAGTCACAAGGCCTCTCGGGGCACCAGGTGCGTGATTTCAGTGCCCCCTGTTCAGAGTGAAGACTTCCAGGACAGTAACAGTGGAGCACTCCAGCGAGCACCGGCCCCTGCCAGAACCCCAGCCCCCTGACGGCGCCAGCCCCATAACCCTAGAGCAGCCTCTGCCCCCTCCCCCCACCCCATGCCCGGGCTCCATAGATAGTTTGTTCAGAAGAAAGGCGCCTGCGACCCTCCCCACACCCGAGAAAGGCAGCAAGAGGTGTCCAGTGACCTTGACTTCTATGTCACAAAAACCTCTGCTCAAGAGACGGCGCCCACTTCCAGAAACCAACAAAGGAAAATCCTGTGTCCCTTCCAGTGCAACCGATTGCATTCCACTGATGAAATCAAGAGGCCGGTCTTGAACTCGGGCTCACAACCCAAGGATGCTCGGAGACCCGGCGGCCGCATCGGGCGGCCAGTCAGTGTGCTCAGCGGTCCTCCGAGTCTGAGCACAAACCACCCACCCGCGCAGGGCGGGGATGTGCATTCGGAGCAGAGAACACGGAAGGGGATGCCCCGCCTGCGTCCAGCCCCGAAACTGGCCTCAGCGCCTCTCCTGGGCCTTGGCGCTCTCCTCCAAGAGAAGGTGTGAGTGGGGGGCCTGGGCTCGAGACCGAAAGACCGCCAGCGCTTTGCCAATAGTGATTGTGTTGTTTCTCCGTTTCTTTCCCGTTTTGGTGTTTCTTCCCCTTCTTTGAAATACTTCTTGAGACCATCCGTCCATAGGGGTTCTTCTTGGTGAAAAGAGCCACCGTGCACAGCCAAGGTGAAACTCTCAGCCCCGTGACAGAGGCAACAAAATACAGGAAGGAAGAACGGTCAGGGGCTGCAAGAGCCCTGAGCAACTCTGCAAGGCTGGTCCAACATCCTGTCCTTTCTGTACCTTCCGGTTGCTTCTCTGCAGAAGGCTGCGGGCCCCAGGGTCGGCGGGCAGGCTGGGCTCTCCTCCGGGGGGCAGGCTGCGCTGTGATCGTGAGGTCTACTGGACAGGACTTTGGGGATCGAAAGGAGGGGCCCCCGGCTGCCCCCGCGGAGCCCCGGAACCCGGCCCGCCCGTCAGAAGCACGTCTCTGTCGTTGGGCCCAAGTGCAGGCTCTCCACCTCTGCGCCATCGCACTGGCTGCCTGCAGGTTGCTGTGACCTTGTCCCTGAAGGTGCTGGCGGCTGAAGGGCGGCCTCTGCCCGCGCCCCCGGGAGCCCGGCAACTGGTCTCTCCTTGAAGGGGTGTGGACGGCACCCTCCACACGCACCAGCCATGTCCACCTTGACCCTCTGTGTTTAATTCACCTTCTCTGCACATGGAAGAACCTGCAGCAGAGAAACCTCCAGAAACAGGTGGACAGACCAGAGGAGAATGAGCAACACCAGCATGCACTCCTGATCCTTGGACAGAGCGTCCACGCAGGGGAAAGGGCCTGCGAGACGTCCATGTCCGCGGGGCGGAAGCCAAGCTGCGGCCACACGCGGGCCTCAGTCCTGTCGGGACTTGCACCTGCGCTCCTCCTGCAGCCCTGTGGTCCCCTCCAGGCTGGCCCTCGAGGTTCCCAGGAAGCCCCCAGGGGCAGGCAGCGTCCCTCCCCCAGAGATCAGCGACATGAGGGGGAACCCCACTGAGGGGCCTCCAGGCCGCAGCAAGGGCTCCAGGATGGGGGTGGGGCTCCCCACGGGCCGCCATGTCAGGCTCTGCCCTTTGTGCCCCGCGAATGTGGCCAGCACAGGGTTCACAGTGGAAAGAGTGACGTGAAGACTCGCTGGCGAGCCGGGCCCAAGAATGTGGCACTCTTTCCGGGAAGAACTCCAAGCCCAAGGTTGAGAGAGGGAGCTTTCTGGCACTCAGAACCCAGTCCGGCGGCCCAGACGGAAGCAGAACGGGGATGGGTGCAGACCAGGCCAGCCAGCAGGTGCGCGGGGGCTCCATCCGGCTCTGCCCCTCACTACCCTCTGAGCTCATGCAGGGACCACACCTTCCGTCCCTTCATTTCCGTGCAGGGTCCCAGTGACGTCCCCTCACTCCGCCCCTCTATGACCAGGAAGACGAGAACCTTCAGGAAAAACCCCACCTCCACTGCCAGGTGGCTCACCTGCCTCCGACTTGCTTCCCACGCATCAGGAGGGTCGAGAAAGGTTCTGAGTTTGGCAAAGGAACATGTCCCCATCCTCGAAGCCATGCAGACCTGTCTCTGGAGATGAGAGCGTCCAGGGCCAGGAAGGTCTGGGCTGGAGCATGGGGTCAAGCCCACCATCCGGCATCCCGGGGGAAATGGGTGGAGCATGATGACTTCGGGGCAAAGTAAAGCCCCAGCCAGACCCTCGGGTCGCAGAGCCGCCCTCCCAGCGGAAGCTGCCCTCCCCCCACACTACCGCTGTCCTGTCTGGCCACCAGCCTCATCCCGGCCACGTCACAGCAGAGGGAGCGAGAAGTGCCTTTGCGTCTGGTCGCTTTCCTGGACCGCACACTTTGGGTTCCTGGAGGCTGGGTTTCCAGAAGACGCCTCCTCAGTCCCCCAAGGCAGTGGACGGGGCCCCGGTCTGGGGAACTTGTGGTCGCCCCTGGAGCGTTGGGAGAAGACGGGCCCCAGGGGACGCCTCAGCCCTGGACCTGCACGCAGGCACACGGGGAGATGGAAGAGAAGCAGGCAGGACAGGTTCCACCGGGGGACTTCCAGCAGCTTCCGCCTCTGCACCCCAGCTTCCTCTGGAGGAGGACCGTGAGCAGCACTGAGGTGGTTGTGAATAGCTCACAGGCGTACAGGCCCAGGAAGCGTCGGACGAGTAGAGCCGGCTGATGGTCTGAACTTTCAACGGCATGTGGTGCAAATCCGTGACCACTGTCCCTTCTGACTCCTGCAAGCACCTCCTGCTAACTGCTGACCCCGCATTTACTATCTGTTTATGGCCTTATCTCCCCAAACTATCCTGTCTGGGGGGATGGGGCGCCTAACAGGCTCACAGAAATAAATCGGCACGGCGGAAAAAATAAAAAGTACGTGTAAAGACATCATTGTCCTCTGTCCTGGGGGCTGTGATCCAAGCCGGCTCCAGGAGAATACGGGGTCCTGGAAGGCAGGACCCTACAGGGTGGGGCTGGGGAGATGGAGGGGGCACCTGCCTCCACCGCAGACCCAGAGAGAGGTCCGGTGTGTGGAGGAGCAGTGGGGCAGTGGGGGGCAGTGTGTGTGTGTGTGTGTGTGTGTGTGTGTGTGTGTGTGAGAGCACGCGTGTGTGTGAGAGCTGGAGTTGGTGGGGTGCTGGTGTTGGAGCTGGGGCAATATCCTGGAGATGGGGAGAGTGTCCAGGAGATGGTGTGGGGGGGGCAGTGTCCCAAGGAACCTTGGTTCTGGGGGGGGGGCTGGTGCCCTGGGGGCCAGTGTTGGGGGTGGAGCTGGCAAGGGGGCAACTGTGTGGGTGGGGTTGAGGGGTTGTGTCAAGGGTACCCCGTGCCACAGGGTGGGGTCCGGTGTGCAAGGATGAGGGGACAGTGCCTGGCATGGAGAAACAGTGGGGGGAGGGGTGGGGAGAGGGGTCGGGGGCCCAGTGTCTGGGGGTAGGGGCACACGGCATCCCAGGGGGGACAGTGTCAGGGAGCGGGAGATGCGGGGGCGAGGGCTGGTGTCCCCGAGGGCTGGTGTCCCAGGGCAGGGGGACGGTGTCCAGGGTGGGGAGCAGTGACCCGGGGTGATGGGGACAGTTGAGGGAGGGAGGGGGCCGTGTCCTGGCCACCCAGTGTTCCAGAATGGGGTCCCCGGTGGGGGAACGGGGTCCGGCCAGGGTCCCCTGGGGCGCCGGCCAGGCCTCGGGACCCAGTGAGCGAACGGCGCCGCCTTCCAGCGTCCCGAGTCCCCGAAGCCCCCGTGAGTGGGATGCGCCCCCTGCTCCTGGCCTCGCGGCCACAGCTGACCCGACCCGGCAGGCGGAGAAGAAGCAGGTGGCCGCTCCCCGCTCCCCGGGTCTTCCCGGAACCTGTCCCCGGTTCCCTGACCCTCCAGGCTCTTCTCCCTGAAGGCCGTGCACGAGGCTCTGGGGAGAGGCGGGCCTTCCAAGGCGGCCTCCGATTGGCTGAACTTGTCGAGCTGACGGCAGTGTGCAAAGCGCTGCCCGAGGGGCGGAGCCTCCAGCCCAGGGGCCCGCCCACCCTGAGGCGGTCAAACACTGTAAGAAGCCCCGCCCTCCCGCTGTAAGGGGGCCCGTGGGGGCAGAGCACCTCTCTATACCCCACAGCCTGAAGGATCCTAACACCCTTTTCGGCTTGTCACTTCCGATTAAATCTTTCCATGATTAATTATATTGTGTCCTAGTCACACACAGGAGTCCTATACAGCTTTTTCTTTTTTTTAGTGTTAGTATGACTCAACTATTAAATGAGACGTATTATTACATGGGACATATTTACACTAAAAAGTTATTTGTTGTTTATCTAAAATTCAAACGTAACTGGGTACCTTGCATTCTATCTAGCAACCCTGTTTATACTGATCTGGTCATCACTATGGCCATCTGATCAGTGTGGGGCCAAGGACCCGTCTGTGAGCCCCATGGGGGCAGGCACCTGTCAGTGTGCGTTCCCGGCTGTCCGGTGCCAGGCAGGGTCCGGCCAAAGGAGCTGCCACGGTAGGCTGAATAATGGTCCCCACAGAGACACCCACATCCCAATATCCGAAACCTGCGCATATTCACAAACTTGCCTGACAGGATTAAGTTAAAGATCTTGAGAGGAGAAGACCCTGGAATGGGAGGGGGGGCGACAATGTCATCACAGGTTTCCTAATAAGAGGGAGTCAGGAGGGCGCCTTGGTGGCTCAGTCAGTTGAGTGTCTGACCGGTTCAGGTCATGATCTCGAGGCTCCGGAGTCCGAGCCCCACACTGGGTTTGCTGCTGCCAGCGCAGAGCCCGCCTCAGACCCTCTGCCCCCTCTCTCTGGCTGTGCCCCGCTCGCGCGCTCTCTCGAAAATAAGTAAACGGGTAAGAAATTATAAGAGAGAGGCAGGATGGTCAGAGTCAGAGAAGTTAGGTGAAGCTGGGAGCCACAAGAATGGCCACGTGAAGCAGGACCACGAATCAAGGGACAGGAGGGCACTTCTAGAAACTGGACAAGGCAGGGATGTGGATTCTCCCCTGGAGCCTCCAGAAGCATCAGAAACCTTGAGCCCAGTAAGACCGATTTCTGACTTCTGACCTCCAGAGCTGCGAGAGAACGAATCTCTTCTCCTTAAGCCGCTACATCGTGGTGACTTATTACAGCAGACGTAGGAAGTTCAGTCAACGCCCAACAAATATTTGCCAAGTGAGCAAAAGGACGTTTGAAAGAATGCAAAAGGCAGCTATGGAATACGGTGCGGGTCCCAGCCCGGAGACCACACTGGCCTCCGGTGTGTCACCAGTCATGAGACCCTTGGCCATGAAATCATCCCAGAGCCTCATCTGTAGCATCTCCTCACCTGTAGCATGGGGTCCCTCCTGCCAGCCTCAAGGACTGTGAGGGGTCAGGAGACGGCGCGGAGCCAGCAGAGCCCCAGACTTCCCTCTGCTCGCCAGCCAGACTCCAGCCGCCTCAGTGTCCTTTTGGAGCCACTAGCTCCATTTCGTGCCAGGATCTCGTCTAAGAACATTCATGTTCACACTCATGTTCACACTCTTGTTTATAACTCCATTCCAGTTACTACTCCATGTTCCTGAAGGTGGCAGCTGAGGCACAGAGAGGTAAAAAGTCAATACCCCAAGGTTACCCAGCTGTTAAGTTGTAAAGTGTGGATGGACTGAAATGTCAGGGATTGAGCCTGAGATGTGGCCCACTCCTGAGTCCTCTCTGCGCCTCAGTTTACCTTCACCAAGCAGATCTTCCTCTTGGGCACATGGGAGCCCCCCCCAAGGGGCTTGGGGGGTCAAGATTAGGTTCTCAGCAGTTTAGACCTGTCACACCCTGAAAGGAGGTGAAAGGTGATGGGGAGCCGCACCCAGCCCTGGAGATGGAATTCATCTGTGGGGTGTCATGGATTCCTGGAGGCCAGAACGTCTGGCTCACCTGGAATGGGGGTACGCCCTTGAGACCTCCCCCTCCCTCTCTCACCCCAGCCAGGTCTGCCCCCTCCAGGTCGGCCCCAGGGAGACGCTGTCTCCAGGGGAGCTGTGTGTCCTTGTCTGCCCTTAGTGATTGAGGCAAGCCTTGGGTCAGCAGGGAGGAGGACCAGAAGAAAGAGAGGCGGGTGGCCAGCCTGGGTGGAGGAATCCCCAAACCAGCTAAAAATAGCCAGGGGATTTATTCCAACACCTTCCCAAAATAGAAAATAGCCTCCCCGCCCAGCAAAAGGCCCCGGGGCAGCTGGATGGAGGGGGGGCAGTGATGAAGAAAGCCGGCCTAGGACAACCCCTCTCCCATCCCCACGACTTACTATCCCCCTCAGGCCTGTCTGCCCTACTGCCCTCCCCAGGGCTGGCTGCGCTCACCCCGGGATCTGGAGGGTGGGCATGCCCAGGAGGGGTGGGGACCCTGGAAAGTGGACACACACACACACACACACACACACACACACACCCCACCCTGGCCCAATGGCCGCTGACCGGGGAACTGGGAGGGCCTGCCAGTCCGGCTAAAAATAGCCCACATCTCCGCCCAAGCTATTTTTAGTCCCTACCCCAAGGCCTCAGCACAAAGGCAGCCACGGATGGGCACACCCCGCCGGGCAGCCCGGGCGCCTGTGGCCACCGCAGCGGCCATAGTTGGGGGCAGACCCACGGTGCGGACAGATGTGGCTTGAGCGCCCGACCTGCCGGGTGGCGCCAGGGCCCCCTCAGGCCCTCCTGCTGCAGAAGAGCGAGGGAGACGCGCGCGCAGGGGGTCTGGGCCCCAGAAGGCGCCGGCCCCCTCTCTGGATCGGGGTGGGGGTGGGGCTCTCGGATCTTCGAAATGACAACCGAGCAACCGGCAGGCGCTGCCTCAATGCCCGCCTCTGTGCAACGGGAGCCAGCGGCCGTCGGAGGCCGAGGCCCAGCGCGCAGCCTCGGCCGGGCCGGGCGGGGCCACAGGCGCCCGAGTCCCTTCCGTCCCTCCGGTCCCTCTCCCGCCCAGGCGGCTCCAGAGACGCAGGGGCTGATGTCATCCCAGCCCAGTCCAGCCTCCCGGCGCCGCCGTCACGGGCGCTGCTGCGCCAGGGAATCCCTGCCCCCGCGCGGGG
>NC_043711.1:1487982-1492263 GCF_006229205.1 Suricata suricatta | reverse complement strand
GCCCGCGCGGACGCCTCTGCAGGGGTGTGTGGGCCTGCGCAGGTGTGGGGGGCAGGCGCGGGCATGCTCCGAAATCCCCGGGACACGGTCCGGCGTGGAGGCCACGCTGAGCAGGCCCTACGGAGGGGTGGGCACCGGGCCTGCCTCCCCAGGGCCTGCCTGTGGGGTGCGGGATGGGGGAGAGGAGCAGGGCACCCGGGCCGCACACGCACACGCACACTCCTCACACTCACTGCCGGCCTCCCTGGCCTGTGGGTGTGGGGCCGCAGCGATGACTCCGAGCCTGTTCACTGTCTCCCCGCCAGTCTGGGAGCTAATTACTGTCAGGACGAGACGGGTTGGCTGGAAAGATGAACAAATCGCAATGTGTCTGCAGCACGTCTGGGTCTGCGGGCCCCACCGGCGTCTGTTCCCAGGGCTGGGGCCTGACGGCCGCGCCGCCGTGGGCAGCAGGCACCTGGGGCGCTTGCTGGGGTCCTGCCGGGCCGGGGCTGCGCGACGCATGCAGCATGCCTCCTGTCTGCTGGGTGTGTGTGTGTGTGTGCGCGCGCGAGAGAGAGATCTGTGGGAGCGTCTGGTCTCCTTGTAAATAGAATGGATCTAATAATAGTACTGACCTCCTAGGTTATGAGGAATAAATGAATTAGTGAAGATAAAGTGTGTGTGCATCATGGGGCCCAGCAATCCGTCCCCTAAGCGTTTTCCAAGAGGAATGAAAACTTAGGTCCACACTGCTACCCCGAAGCGAATGTTCATAGCAGCTTTCTTCCAAACGACCAACATCTGCAAACTACCCGGCTCGGGTCCCGGAGGACCCCTCCTGAATGAGCAGGCAGCAATACAGACGGAAGAGCTGACCTTAACCAGCCTGGAGGGGGAGGGGGCCGCGCAGTGTGAGAGTCCGTGGATGTGCAGTGCCCAGAACAGCCTCATCCGCAGACAGAAAGGGTGTTAGAGGCGGGGCGGCGCGGGGGTGGGGATGTGGCGAATGGTGACTGGCTTTTGGGGACGATAAAAACATTCTGGAATTAGATAGAGGTGATGGTTGCACAATCTGTGAAAACACTAAAAAACACCGAAGAATACACTTAAAAAGGAGTGAATTTTGTGGTATGTGAATTACACTTTTTAAATAAAGCAGGTTTTTTAAATATTTATTTTGAGAGAGAGAGAGAGAACACACAAGCAGGAGAGCAGCAGAGAGAGAGGGAGAGAGAGAATCCCAAGCAGGCACCGTGCTCTCAGCACAGAGCCTGATGCGGGGCTAGAACTCAAACTCACAAACCATGTGACCATGACCTGAGCCAAAATCCAGAGTCGGATCCCCAGCCGACTGAGCCCCCGGAGCGCCCCTACATCTCTCTCCTTTTTTTTTTTTAAAGGAGAAAACCACTTTTACATGCGACCCCAAGGCTGCTTCTCAAACGCAGTTTGTTGAGTTTTCGAAACAGGCTCAGAAGGCTGCATGTTGGGCAATCCTGTTTTTACATCCTGGGAGAGGCCTGACTGTAGAGTTGCTGCGCAGGTACTGGGGGGAGTGGCCTGAGCGGGGGCGGCAGGCGACTTCCGGGAAAACCGACCTCCTCTAAGTCTTCATTGTGTGCAGTCTCCGCACTGTCTCTGTTTGTCAGGACATTTGTGCATTAGACCTGCATGAACATACTTTCAAATAAAATAAAACACGAGGGGTTTAGAAAAGCGCCTGAGATACTAGAAAGACAACAGACCACAGGCTGTGTATATGCACAAGCACATGTGTGTGCACAAGGGCACCCACAAAAATATGCACACAGACACGCACCTGCGTGAATATGCACATACAATTATGCTCACAGAACACACAGACACAGGGACGCCTGGGGGGCTCAGTCGGTTAAGCATCGACTTCGGCTCAGGTCATAATCTCACAGTTCGTGAGTTTAAGCCCCGCGTCGGGCTCTGTGCTGACAGCTCAGGGCCTGGAGCTGCTTCGAATTCTGCGTTTCCCTCTCTCTCTCTGCCCCTCCCCCATTCGTGCTCTGCTTGTCTCATGGTTGGAAAAAAAAACACAGACACACAAAAATATATGCACGTGCACAAACTACGTCACCTACGCACGCATACGTGCCTACGCTCCAGACACACAAGGACGCGCACGCTCACAGGCAGGGCCGGGCCCCGGGAGCCCTCCTCAAGGCTGGGAAGTGGCTGCTCGAGGCCGCGCAGCCGGGACTGGGGCTCTGTCCGCCGTGTGTGGGTGTTGCCGTCTGTCGGTCTCCGGGACGCAGATAGCAGCCCCCCCCCCGCAGGCCCCCGCTTCCCAGTACAGTCCCCACCTTCGTGACCCCACCCCAGCAGGCAGCCGTGGGAATCCACTGGTTCTGGCTGCAAGAGGATGAGAAGGAAGAGTGTCTGCTTCTCACGGTCTGCTGCTCCGCTCTCCAGCTCGGCAGGAACGCCCTCCCCTCTCCGGGCCTCAGTTTCCCCGGGTGTAAAATGGAAGGATGGTTCCTGGGACTACCCGGCAGCCGCTCTGCAAGTCTCCCAAACTACACCGCCCTGATCCTGCCAACTCTGGCTGCGTATTTTCTGGAACCTTCTGCGGACAACAGCCTAAGCCCTTGTGATAGAAGCTCAGAGGGTGGAGCTTGGTGACTGAGGGACCACCTAATAACAGAGATGCTTGGGGAGTGAAGTGTGAGCCCCCTGTGCCCTGAGGGACCCTCCGAACTTAGTGTGGACACCGAGTGGCCTTCGGCAGGGAGGTCAGGACCCGAGGTGGACGGGACGGAGGGATAGGCAGACTGCAGGGAGAGAGGAGTGATAATCACGTGCGCAGCGATGCGTGCGCAGCCACGAGGGCCGCGTGGCCCCTGGCTCTGGTTTCTGCCGCGGACGAACTAAATGGACTCCGGTTTGCTGCTCAATGTGTGTGGGATCCACAGGTATGTGCAAGTGTGAGCTGATTTGCATCCCTGAGAATATGTGCCTAGAATGTCTGTCTACGGATCTCTGTGTTGTTCCTGGACGGACAAGGCCCAGAGCATGGAGGCACCCGGTACATAGTTGCAAAATGATGTGTCCCTTTATTCATGTGCTCACTCCACAGATATTTATAGAGCGCCAACCAACTGTCAGGTGCTGGGGCAGAGCAGTGAGCAAAACGCACAAATATGTCTGCCCTGTGGAGCCAAGGGCCAATCCGGGTGGCCAGGGCCGCTCGTGTTGTGCCGCTCCCGGGAAGCACACAAGCGCAGGCGCCCAAGTGTGCGCCCGTTTGCACACGGAGGGCAGAGTGAGCACATGCTTGCACACAGGTGTGTGTGCTCAGGTCCACTGGCAGCGCCTGTGCGGGCATGTGCAGTCTGGAGCCCAGCCCCTCCCTGGCAGTGCCTGCCTGCCTTGCCCATCTGCCGAGAGTGCCCGGGGCCAGGTGGGGCCGGGCGGGCCGGAAACCTCTCCCAGCTGCTGTGCCCAGTTTCAGGGAAGCCACCCGCTGGCATCCTGCCACGGCCAGAGCCCGCCTGCCCTTGCACCTGCCCCCTGGGCTTCCAGGAAGGTCCCAGGAGGCCCTGCCTCCAATCCCGCATGACTGAGTCCTCCGGGCCCAGCCACACAGTGCAGGGGAGGGTGTCCAACCCACTTCCTCCCACACGGTCAGAGCCAGGAGCCACTGAGAGCAAAGTCTGTCCGGATGGGGTCATCTGAAGCAGACATACACGAAGGGCCATTGGAGAGTCCCAGCTCTCACATGGGGCCCCGAATGCTGCTCCCGCCCTCAGCCCGCTGCTGTAGGGGGTCTGCAGAGTGAGCACGTGAACTTGGAAAATGTTGCACCACGCTGATGACCACACGGGGTGCATCAGAACGCAGGTGTGCATGCATTAGGATTTTTACTCACATGTGGACGCCTGCACAGATGACGGTGTGTGGCGGTAGGGGCCTTCTTCACTAAGGAGTATTTGTGAGCAAGTCTGTGGCTGTGCACAGTGGGTCCACATGCACTCTGGTGCCACACGCAGTGGGTGTGCGCGCCCACGGGGATATCTGCTCGCTGTAGGCGTTTGTACGCGGCCGGGGGTCTACACACACGGGGGTTTTCACACGGGGAAGGGACTGCCCACAGTGCATCTTGCACAGTGCGTCTTGCAGTTGCTCGCGCGCGCGGCGGAGGGCTGCACATGCGCGTTTGCATGCACACAGTGTAGGCTTTGCGTTGAGCCGGCAGGCTGCACACAGTAGGCCCCGCGCGCCGTCCGCAGCGCAGCCCGTGCCCCCGAGCACGCACCCGGTCCCCGCGCC
>NC_043711.1:1482026-1487882 GCF_006229205.1 Suricata suricatta | reverse complement strand
AGCGGGAGGCTGGCACCGCCGGGCGCGGGAGGGGGGCGGGGGCTTCCCTGCGCACCGGCAGCGCGCCCAGGGCGCACACGAGGGGGCTCTGGAGAGGGTCGGGGGCCCCGCCGCCGAGAAACTGGGGGATAGGCCCTTGCACTTCGCCCACTCGGGAATTTCTCTGGCTCTCACACACCCGCCTCTGTGTCCAATTATCCAATTTTAAGTACCCGGGACTCCTGCCTGCTCCGTCGGGAGAGGCGTCTGGGGCCAGGGTCAGCGCCCCTCTCCACCCTCAGAGTGTCTGGCAAGAGGGTGGGGTGGAGGGAAGGCGGGGTCCGGGTTCCCCAGGCCGAGCGTTTTGCGAAGCGCTTCCGGGCATTATCTGGTTTCACCCTGCCACGTGGGAGGCCGGTTAGACTTTCCCTTGCAAGGACGGGGAAACTGAGTCACGCTCTCTGGGCGCCTCGCGGCTGGCTAGAAAGCCGCCGAGAGCCGACTCGAATCCAGAGCTGTGCGGCTGTCCCCCTCCTCCCGTCCCCCCAGCAGCCACCCAAGAGGAATTTATGGCGCGCCTGCTGTGTACGCCGCGGCCAAACGTCGCCCCGCGCGTGCATGCAGGCTCGCGCTCCGACAAGCGGCTGCGCGCGCGTGGGGCGGAAGCAGCCCCGTGCGCGCGAGGGTCTTCGGCGGGGCCTCCGCCGCCGGAGACGCCCCTCAGCCCACCCCGCCGCAGCCCCGGAGCCTGGGAACCTCCGGCGCCCGGGAGGAGGGGGTAGGGTGGGAACGAGGAGGCCCGAACAATGCAGGGAAAGGGCGGGGAGGGGCTGCTCCAGATGGAGCTTCTGTGTGTCTGTGAGTGTCTGCCGTGCGGCCTTGTGGGAGGGGGTGGCCTGCGGGCTGCGCTGCAGGCCGGCTGGTGCGGGGTCTCCGCAGGCGGTCGCCGAGCACCGTGGGTCCCTGGCAGACGCGCCCGTCACCACCCTGGGCCGGCGGCAGGCGGGTCTCTCCCTCGCGGCGCAGCCCCAGGGCCGTCATTCCCAGACTTTCCCCTTCGAGCAGAGAAAGCCACGCTCCGGGATCGCCTGCCCAGCCGCGTGTGCGCTCCGCCGCCGCGAGTCCGGCGCTGCCGGGCCCGGAAAACTCGGGCCGCGAGGCCACGCCCCCTGCCTGGGGGCTGGGGTCGCGAGCGAACCGAACCGCCGGCTGAGACGCCAGGCAGGGCACCCCGGGGGGGGGGGCGTGGGGCGTGGGGCTTGGGGCTTGGGAAATGCTTCCAGGGGGAAGGAAGAAGGTGAGGCAGGAGTGGGCCAGGCCGGGGTCCTGCCCGGAGCCCTGGGAGGAAGGGAAGAAGGATTTCAGGAGCCGGGAAGGGCATGGCTTCCTTCTGCCGCCTGCCTGGAAGCCGGGGTATCACCTCCTGGGAAACACGCGCGCGCCCCACCCCGTCTTCGGCGCGGAGGGAGCCGCAGGTGAGCTGGGCCCACCCGCGGCCCGGCACCTTGCTGTGGGAGAAGCGGCCTGTGGAGATGCTCCCCGTGTCTCCTTCTCAGCGCCCCGTGGCCTTTCCCCTGGGACCTGAACCCCCTGGGGGGAGGCAGGAAGGACCAGGGACAAACGGGGGGACACACTTGGCGGATAAATGCCGAACTGCCCCATTCCTTCCCTGGCCCGGGTAGGTGTTCTTACTCCCTAGTCATTGGGCCCCTGCGAGGAAAACGGAGAGCGAGCTAGAGAGAGGCGTGTGTACGGTTGTGCACACGTCTGTGGAACGTGAGGCTGGGCTCTCCAGGGTCTGTGTGTGCCCGGGAGTACACGCCTGGGTAGTTCTGTGTGTGGGTGTCATGGAGTCCTGCTCCCCGGTACCTGGGAATGGAAGGGACCTTATTTGGAACTAGGTTTTTTGCAGATGATCAAGATGACGTCATGAAGGCGGCCCTACCCGCAAGGGGCCTTATGAGAAGCTGTAACTTGGACACAGGGACGCACATTCACCCAAGGCGATGGGGAGAACGCGCTTTGATGCGGGGACCCCGAGGCCGTCGGAACGAGAGAGGCTTGGAGAGATGCTCCCTCAGAGCCGCAGAAGCGCCTTCATGTCGCATTCCTGCCCCCAGAGCCAGAAGCCGACTAGTTCTGTTGTCACAGCCCCTCCCCTGGCCCCAGGCCACTCATACAGTAGGCTAGCAGGCGGTTAAGAACAATGATGTGTGTGTGTGTGTGTGTGTGTGTGTGTGGCCACGCCTATTTGCAAGTCTGAGTAGCTGAGTACATGCCGTTCACCTGCGCAGGCACATGTGTGCATGTGCACATTCAGGTGGCCATGGGGGCCGCCACTTAGCTTAGACGGGCTCCTGGCTACCAGGCACACCTGCTCCCTTCCCCTGGAGCCACCTTGTCAGGGTCACCATAGCGCCCAGTGGGGGAGGGGAGGGTCTGAGTATAATCACGACACCGGGTTGGTCAGGGGTTCCGGGAGCCCAGGGCTCACTGCAGGGATTTCTGCTCACAGGTAGCCGGGCAGGGGCGGCTGGAGAGAAGGAATCCTGTAAACAGCCAGGCTGACTCACATCATCACAGCTGACTTCTGGAAGGCCTCCCGCTGTTCTAAATGCCTTACATATTTTCACTAACTTAATGCTCACAACAGCCCCAAGAGATGGACACTCCTATCAGTATCCCCATTGCACAGATAAGGAAACTGAGCCCAAAGACGTGAAGCCACTTGCCTAAGGGCACACAGCAGGCCGCCTCCGCGGGGCCAGGGCACAGCCGCCCTGCACTGGGTGGCGTCACTGCAGCCGGACAGGACCTCACACCTGGCAGGCCTGCGTATGTCCCTTAGGGACAAAACAGTGTGTCCTGGAGAAGAAGGTCATTATCTGTGGGCCCATGTCTGTCCACAGCTGGGGACTGGGACCCGAGTCTTGGTGCCCGAGCACTGGTGACGGGCTGGTGGAGTCCCGGGTGCGGAAACAGAACCCCCCCCCCCAGGCCTCTTCGGGAACCTGCGGGGCTGTGGGGGGAGACTGGGTCTCATGGCTCCTGTCTGGAGGGCTTCCCCGAGGAGGGGGCATCTGACATGCGAGCAAAGGACAAGTCGGCGTGAGCTAGGGGAGCATCCCGAAGGGAAGCTCAGGGCTGGGTGGCCCGGACGCGGGGTGTGTGAGCAGCATCCAGCCGGGGCGTGAGGTGCCAGCTGATGTCAGCCCCGTGTGACGCTCCGCGTGCCCTCCTGTGGGGCCTCGTCCATACGGGAGGGTGCTCGCAAGGGCCAGGCTCAGACTGGGGTCCTGACACGCACTGCAGCACGGAGAAGCCTCCAAGCGTCATGTAAGGGTGGGAAGCCACCTGTTGTGACATCCCATTTCCGTGAAGGGTCCCCAACGAGGTGAAGCCACACAGACTGGCCGTGGATTCATGGGTGCAGGGCGCTGGGGAAGGGGATGGGAGTGGCCCCCAACAGGGCTTCTTTGACGGTGATGGAATGTTCTGGAACTAGATGGTGGTGATAATTGCACAACTCTGTGTCGTATGGCAAAATCCACTAAATAACACTGTACAGGGGTAAATGTTACAGTATGTAACTTCTATCTCTCCATATAAATAGGAACAAGATACTAAGTGAATCACACAGGCCTTGGCCTGGTCCCTGAATGCGTCCCTGTCCAGCTGTTGGCCTTGGGCGCATGGCTGCACTTCTCTGAACCCCCTGACCCCCCCCATGGCAGATCATGACAGCAGCTGCCTCGTGGCGTTATTTCGAGGCTGAACACAGCAGCGTTACTCCGGTGTTTCCGACGCGCTGCTTGTTTGGCTGTCCTTGTCCTGGGCCCCTGCTTGTTCCCAAGTCCGGGGGCACGTTATGTGCTTCAGCGACGGGCTCACCAGGCCATCCCCCTTTCCCCGGGCAGGGAGGGTTCCAGAAATAGCTAGAACCCTACAAACTGTTGGGGCCTGGGGGAGATCACATCTGGTTTTACACACCTGTCCACACGAGTGTGACTGTGTCCCCACGTCCACTTTGGAGGCCTCCCTCCTTGGGGGAGGCTACGTGTCTGGTCCGCAGACGTGGAAAGGTGCTGGAGGAGCTAGGTCACCTGCCCAAGGGGGTGGGGGGAAGCTGGGGCTCAGCCCCCTGCCTGGGGCACCAGGGTGGAGCTGAGTGGGTGACTGTGCGTAAGGTGTGGGGAGCTGGGTGCACGCGTAGCTGCATAGGGGGCATGTGCCTGCATGGCGTGTCTCAGGCCTGCGGGTATAGACACGGGCAGAGGCGAGCACAGGTCCCGAGAGGTGAGCCTGCACCCGGCCACACATCTGGGTCCCTTCCTTCCTGCCCCTTCAGGCCCCCGGTGATGGGAGCCCAGGAGGATCACCTGCAGAGGTGGCCCAGGGACGGGTCAGGGGGGTGGGGGGGGAAGGGGGGAAGGAGTGTGCTCACCCTCACCCTCGGCCTGTCCCCTCAGCGTGCATTTTCCCCAGGGGCTGACTAGCTGGTCAGTGACAACGCAAGATCTTGGCCAGTCCCTGACTCCTCCACGCTGGGCCTCATCTCCTCTTCTGGAAAATGGGCGACGAGCATCGTCCCCACAGGACGGCAGCCCAGGTCTCGGGGCGTTTGTGCCCAGGGGAGCCGGAGTGAGCCTGGGGACACAGCGGCCCTGGCGGCCACTCGCGTCCGTCCTTGGGCTCAGCAGGAAGACTTGATAGTTTTGTGAATGCCCTCCTGGGTGCCTGGGCCTGGCGGGAAAGCTGGGGCTTTGACCTTCTGGGAGGCCACGCCCTCCCCACCTGCCTTCCTCACCTGCAAAGTGAAGGAACCACACAGTCCAGGTTTAAATCTGGCGGCTCGGGAAGGAGCGGCCTCGGAGCCAGGGACAAAAGGGCAGATCCCTCCCGCCCGCCAACTTCCCTCTCCCTGCCTTCCATTGAAAATACTGCTTGAGAATGTTCCTCCACCTGCTGAGTTTCGGGCACGGCCTTCCTAAGTCTTGCATGGAAGGCTCACCCTCGTCGTGGCTCTGCTAACTCACAGGGTGGAGTGAGGAGATGATTCTCAAAGTGCACAGTGTGTAATAACAGTGCCGGCAACAGCACTCATGATGGCCAGTCCTTTCTGTGCTCCCCGAGCGGGAAGCACTCAAGGAATACACTGCGTTTAACCTTCCCCATGACCCAGGAGGTGGGCCGCAGTAGGCACAGTTTCGGGGTGCGGGTTCTGAGGCAGACAGGTCAGGGCGCCAGCTGAGGGTCCCACGGCCGGGGTCCCACTCACACGTTGTGTGTCCTTGGAGCCTACTGGACAGGGGACCTCGGGAGGAGAAGGCCACAGGTCACACAGGCCACCCTCGGGCACGGCCAGGAGCAGCAAGAGGAAGACCGAGGGGCGGGTGCCCACAAGTGGAGCCAGAGGGCACTGAGGGCTGCCCCTTGCCCCTGCTTGTCCTTCCCACTGACCCCCCCCCTGCCCCCCGGGCCGTCCTTCAGCCTCTACTCCCCTCCCCTGGGGACTCTATCTCAGGGACTCCCCTGCACCCCCCCTAGCCCCCTTCCTCACCTCACCCCCAGCGGGGATCCCCCTCCCCGTTGGGGCTCCCCTCATCTGCCTTCCCTGCCCCCCAGGGCTCTGGCCCCTCCGCAGGTCATCTCCCCTGCTCCTAACTTCTACCCATTCCTTGGTCCCTTGCCCCACAGGGGTCCGGCCTGAGGGACCCACCTCTGGGTTTCCTTCCCCGTCCCATCTGGTCTCCCAACCACGGCCCTCCCCTTCCGCCCCCACCCCGGAGGAATCCCCGCTCCTCCCTCTCCTCTCCCTCTGGGGACTTCCCCCTCCACCTCTCCCTCCCTCCCTCCCTCCCTCCTCCCGGCGGGGCT
>NC_043711.1:1466651-1481926 GCF_006229205.1 Suricata suricatta | reverse complement strand
GAGCTGCCGGCTCCCAGCCCGCGGCAGGGGAGCGTCCCCGCGCCAGCAGCTTCGGGAGAACAAGGAGGTGGCCGGCCAGGCCTTACAGTTTCGGTTTAGAGGCAAAACGCAGCACCGTGCCAAGCCCGGCTTCCTTGGGTATTTTTTGCTTGTTGATCTTAGTTTTGGGCAGAAAAAAAATGGTTTCCCCTGTAGGGTAGTGAAAAAGCCCATCTGGGAGGGAGATGGCTGGGGGCCGGCAGGGCCCCCCTAGGGGTCACCCCCCCCCCCCGGGGCCCTTCCTAGAGGCGGAGCCCCAGCCAAGGCAGCTAAGCCCACCACGGTCCAGGTGCCCCCTTGATCTCTCTGGACCTCGGGTGCGCGGCGGCCGGGCAGGCTGCACTCAGCCCCCCAGGGGTGCGTCTGTATATGCCCTGAGCTTGGGGCTCCAGCCCGGCGGGTAACAGCAGTGGCACAGGGGCCAGGTTTCCTAATAAACCGGTCCTTTAATTGCTATGGGGCAGGAGGAGGGAGGATTAAAAAAAAAAAAAAAGAGGCAAAGGTCTGTTGGGCTTGCTTGGCGCCGGCTGCAAGAGAAGAGGCACTGTGTTTGCAGAGGAGCCTGGAGCTGCTAACAGGGACTTAGGTAACACTTCCTGGTGAGCCTGCAGAGGGGGTTTGGGGGGGCAGTGTTGCTGGGGTGCCCGGAGGGGGGGCAGAGGTCCCCGCCCCTCCAGGAAGTGGCAAATACACAAGAACGAAGCTTTAGAAATTTATTACAAGATCATCAGAGAACTAAAAATATATGCATCTGTAGGATTCCCGTCTCCCAGTCTCTCCCAGTGGAGCAAGTAACAAAACAGATGGTCCACGACATTCGCGAACTGGGAGTTCACGGGTACAGAGCGACATCAGCCCCAGCTCCTGAGTCCCGAAGCACAGTCCTGACAAGGGTGCAGACCCTCGGTCGCCGAGTCCCACGCAGAAGTCAGCACGGGTCTCCTGGTCCTCCCCGAGAGGGCAGCCCAGGCCCCGCCGTGGGCGCGGCTCCCCCGCTCCAGCCGCTCCGCCGCCACTCTGCCACGAAGCCTGGGCTCCAGCCCCTCTCCTGCTGGCCAGGTCCCCTCTCCTCCTGTGACCGTGGCCCAGCTGGCACTGCTCCAGGCTCACCGCCCTGGGGGTGGCCACGCGCTCCCCTCTTCTCCACTGATTCTGCCCCCACGGTCTCACAGGTTGGGTGGTTCTAGGGGGTGATTCTTGGGGGGAGGGGTCAAATATTTATTTTATTATTTTTTTGGCAGCAACTCAGCAGCTTCTGATGCTGGGAAGGGTCTCAACGCTCCTGGAGGGCCACACAGGGGACCCACTGGTTGTTCCCTCGGCTCTCTTCGCAGTAACTGGCCACCTCCACCAGACCGTGGCTTTTCCAGGCATCCGTGTGAGGGTTCTGTGACAGGGAGGAAAAGGGGGATCAGCAGGAGCCCCAGGAGTGGGCAGGGAGCCTCCCTCTCTCGGGCCCCTCTGGGGAAAACAGGCCAGCTCAAAAATAGCTCGCCCGGCCAGGAGGCCCCCGCCAGGCTGCCCACGGGACATGCCTGTCGTGGCTGAGTGCTGAGCTGGTACAGGACGCGCCAGCTCAACTTTGTTGACAAACACGGGCCCAGGTGCCCGGGGAGGGTGGGGCAGGTCCGAGGCCCAACTCACCGTGACCAGGAGGCAGTGCAGGTCCCGGGCCTCGGCGGTGCCCTGGGTCTCCGCGGGCTCGCCCAGCAGCTGCGCCAGGCGCTGCATGCCTGACACCCGGACGATGTTGATGTCGTTGTCGCAGCAAAAGGACTGGATGAGCGTGAAGTGGATCTGCAGGGCGATGTCATCCTCCTCCTCCTCATCGATGGCCAGAAGGCACAGGACCACGCTGTCAGGGTCCCTAAGGAGGCCAGAGGGAAGGGGCGGATCAGCCGGGGGATTGAGGAAAGGCCACTACACCGCAGAGTTTGGAAAAGCAAAGAGAAACCGAAGGCACGCAAGGGATCGCGTCTGCATGCAGCTGCAGGGGTGGGGAGGGGACGTGCGGTTCTAGATATGGGGGGGGGGCGCTTGCAAATGATGCAGGTCAGGGTACCGCAACCTGCCCCCACCCCCCCTAAAGAAAGCACAGAGCCCCTCAACTCACAGTGGGGACGCTTGGGGGAAATCCTAGCCACGTGCAAGCCAGGGGTACAGCAGAGAGCGTGCAGAGCCGAGGGGGTCCCCACCCGCGCCCAGTCCGGGCAGTGACTCACACATTCATCAACTTGGCTGACTCGTACACCCCCACGGTGAGGCGGTCCTGGCGCTGCGCGGCCACCAGCAGCTCCTCCACCGCGGCGCTCACGGTCTGCATCCTGGGGTCGGAGAGAGGAGGGTCAGCGCCCGGCCGGCCACAGGTCGCTCGGGTCCCCGCCCGGCCCGGCTGACCTCAGCCGGCTACTTACTTCTGCGCCGCGTTGTCGCACGCCACGAGCTCTTCCAGCGTCATGTTGCAGTTATAATCCACAGTGGAAAACAGCCCCACGACAGTCCCAAGGGAGAAACCGCTAAGTCCGAGGCCGGAAAGCTAAAACCTTCCCACGGAGCCCGAGCGCTGGTTCCAGACCTTCGGAAGGCAGCGAAATCTTCCTCAAAAGAAGGTAGCAAAAAAATGGAAAGTCCTCGGCGAGAATAATCCGCGCGGCCGTTGCGGCAAAGGTCGCAGTCCGGACTTCAGCGATCTGAGCTCGCCGCCGCCGGCGCCGCTTTTTATAGACTTCTCGTCAGAGGCGTGGCCATGGCGGCGCATCCGGCCCTCCTATTGGCGAGCCAACAAAGGCGAGAGAAAGGCGCGCCACGGTTGGCGGACATCGGGGAAGGGGCGGAGCTCCGCGCCGGAGAGGGGGGCGCCCACGTGGGTGCGAGAGCCCGGAGGAGGGCGCGGGGGGAGGGGGGCGGGAGTGCCAGAAAAGAAAAAAAGCAGAAGTTTTCCTCCTGATTTCCCGGCAGCCGCGCCGCGTTTCGGGGCGCGCGCGGGATTTCCAGCGCGCAAGGTGGCGCGGTCTTTCGGGGGTGGGGGAGGCCTGGAATCCCCTCCTGGTCCCGGGAGAGTCCCCGGCCCGCGCCTTTCCCAAGTTCTGCTGGAGGCCTGCACGGGGAAGGGGCCCAGTTTGCAGCCTGATCCCTCCCGGGTGGTGTGTGCATTGTCCGGAGTGGGAGGGATTGCCCGCGGGGACCCCAGACCCTGGAGGACTTGACCTCTCTGGGCCTCTGTGTCCCAGCCTGTCTAATGGACATGTAACGCCGGCCTCATTGGATTGAAGGGAGCGTTAAATAAAACAAAGGGTACACAGTAAGTGTTCAATAAACGGTGGTGGTCGCAGGAGACCTCCTCGAGGCCCCCAAAATTGCGAGCTGCGAAGGCGGCCCGTGTAGCCACCTGCCCTATGAGAATGAATACCCCAGCCTCGCAGAGTTGCAGGAAGCAATAAAGAAAATAAGGGGTACACAGTAAGCGTTCAGTAAAGGTCACCTGGTGGTAACGGCAGGCCTCCTCGAAGTCCCCTGAAGCAAGGGCTGCAAAGCCCTAGGCACTGTAGGGGCGAGACCGGTCGCCCCCTCCTCAGCTCCCGCGAGTTTCAGGGTGGGGCGCGCGTGGGAGTGGAAGGCGCAGGTGGCGCGGATGCAGCCGGCCCCGCGCCCCCTGCCGGCGCTGGGGACTTCAGCATCTGACCGCACCTGCGCACCTGGCGATGGACAGAGATGTCCGGGGAGACAGCCAGGGCTGAAGGGTGCTTGCCTGCTCTGCACGCTGTCCCTTCGGGTCCGCTTGCAGTGACGGTCGCCACTTTCATTTCCTCCTTCCGGAGTGGGCGCCGGCATGCACGGAGCGCGTACTGTGTACCAGGGTCCCCCTATCGTAGGTCTTTGCATTTTCAAAGACCCAGGAAGCATGGTCCATACTTAATCTGCATTAGGCAAAGGGGGAAACTGAGGCTCTGGGAGGCCACCACTCCCCCAGGCTACCGGCTAGTTGGCGTTGGAGCCACACGTGTGCGACAGACAGGCCCAGCGGCACACAGGGACTGCCACCAGCCTCCCGGTCTCCGCAGGAAGGCAGTTCACGAGCCTGGCGGGCAGGCCAGCGTGGGACTGCCTCCCACGGTCGATCGGGGGCTCCCGGCTGACTCACAGTTGCACCCCCTCCCCCGCCAGCCTGGGGTCTGGCCTCAGCCCCGCGGCTTGGTTCCCCGGCTCCCGGGCCCGCGGTTCGGCTGACGCATCGCATCGCCTCCGCGCCGCCCACCGTGGGCGCGCGAAATGTCCTGGGCGCTGAGAGGCGTGGCGGCGCCACCTGGTGGCCGCGCGAGGTGTCGGTTCCCGGAGCGCCGGAAGGGACGGAGGGGCGGGGGGTGAGGCTCGGAGGATGAGGGGGATGGGTCTGGGTGACAGTTGCAGCATTTTATATACAAAATATTTTACGCGAGCAACATATAACTTTACAGATGCAATGGTTCAAAAAAACCACACAGACAGACTGCTGCCCGGGCGTGCCTGGGTTTTGCTTTTTCTTATGGTAAAATACATTTTGGCCGTTTGTAAGCGTGCCATTCAGGGACATTAAGCACATCCACAGTGCTGTGTGACCAGCACCACTCTCCAGAGTCCAAGGCTTTTTCATCATCTCGACAAGAACATGAACCCGGCCCCTGGCGCGCGCCGTGCTTCCTGTGTCTGTGTGTACGAGGCAGATCCCTCCTCCTGATGGAATCAGTGTTGGTGCCCCCGGGGCCGGCTTCTCTCACCGAGCACGACCTCAGAGTTCATCCACGTTGCAGCAGGTGTCAGGATGTCCTTCCTTTGGTTTTTTTGTTTTGTTTTGTTTTGTTTTTTATTTTTGAAGTGTCTTTTTTGCGTTTATTTATTTATTTGGAGAGAGAATGAGCAAGAGCGGGGTAGGGGCAGAGAGAGAGAATCCCAAGCAGGATCCGCACTGTCGGTGTAGAGCCCAATGCAGGCTTGAACTCACGAACTGCGAGATCATGACCTGAGCCGATGCTTAACCAACGAGCCACCCAGGCTCAAGTCATGATCTTGGGAGTCCGTGACTTCGAGCCCTGCGTCAGGCTCCGTGCTGACAGCTCAGAGCCTGGAGCCTGCTTGAGATTCTGTGTCTCCCTCTCTCTCTGCCCCTCCCCTGCTCATGCTCTGTCTCTCATAAATAAACACAAAAAATGTTTTATTTTTCTTAATCTTTTTCAAATTAACTGAATTTAAATACAAATTTGAAAAGAAAAAAATTGTAATGAGACCCTTTGTCTAGAATTGATCAACATAACCACTTTCTCTTAGTAACTGTGCATTGTACAAAGGTACTAAGACCGAATCCTTCCTGGGTGCTTGGTATGTGCTGAGCATTTTGTTGTTGTTGTTTTAATTTTTTTTTTATGTCTTTATTTTATTTTGAGAGAGAGAGACAGAGAGTGAGCGGGGGAGGGGCAGAGAGCGAGGGAGACACAGAATCTGAAACAGGCTCCAGGCTCTGAGCTGTCAGCACAGAACCCAACATGGGGCTCGAACCCCTGGACTGTGAGATCATGACCTGAGCCGAAGTCTGAGGCTCAACCGACTGAGCCTCTGGGTGCCCATGTGCTGAGCATTTTGTAAGCCGTCCCTCTTTCGGGGCTCACGCCACCTTCACTGCCCACAAAGTGGCACTTTGTGGTTGTGCCAGGTTTCCAGAGGAAGGAGTAGAGACTTGGGAAGACGGGAAGACAGTTATTAGTTCAAGGGCACAGAGCTCCGAGTTCCCCAAGGATATTCCAGGAGACTCCAAATATTCCGGGACTTGGCGGTCAGGACTCGGGCCGGGGGTCTAGGAAGCCAGACACGTTACTAGGAGACAAACACCGAAAGTGACACACAGGCTGAGTGGCTGCTTTCCTGGGGAGGGGGGAGGGGCTGGGGAGGTGGGGGGAGGGGAGGGGGGAGGGGGGCCAGGCAAGCAGAGGGACAGCCTGGCCGGAGGCCTGGCCTTTCAGAAAGAGGCTGAGTCCCAGGACACGGGCTCTTTGAGGCCCTGCTGTGCTGTCCCTGGCAGGGCTGATGCCAGGCTGCGGAGGCATGGACGCTAGGGCCACAGCACTGAAGGGGCGACAGGACCCTCCGTCGTCAAGGTAGATAGCTATAATTCACATGCCATCAAACTCACCCTTCTCGGGGCGCCTGGGGCCTCAGTCGGTTAAGCAGCGGACTTTGCCTGAGGCCATGATCTCGTGGTTCAGGGGCTAGAGCTACTCAGGAGCCTGCTTCCCATTCTGGGTCTCCCTCCCTCCCTCCCTCTCTGCCCCTTCCCCCCCTCCCCCCCACACACTCTGTCTCTGTCTTTCTCAAAAATAAATAAATGTTTAAAAAAAATTAAAGGGGTGCCTGGGTGGCTCAGTCAGTTGAGTGTCCGACTTCGGCTCAGGTCATGATCTCATGGTCTGTGGGTTCGAGTCCCGGGTCGGGCACTGTGCTGACACCTCAGAGCCTGGAGCCGGCTTCAGGTTCTGTGTCTCCCTCTGTCTCTCTGACCCTCTCCCGCTCACACTCTCTCTCTCTCTCTCTCTCTCTCAAAAATAAATAAAAAACATTAAAAAATGTAAAAATAGCTCACCCCTCCAGTGTCCAGTTCAGTGGGGTTTCTGCATTGTGACGAGCTTGGGTCCCATCACCACTGGTCCAGAATGAGATAAATATTTTACTACTCAAGCAAATGCCCCTCAAGTGCATGATGAGCAGAATAGCAAAGCCTCCCATCAGCCCAGGGTCGCTAACAGCGCCACAGCCCCCAGGAAGATCAGGATGACTTGATTTCAAATTTGGAAGACACACCCACGGGTTTTTCTTTTCTTTCGTTTTACTTTGTTAAAACCATCCCTTCAGAACAGGATTTTTCATCAGGGCTGGGTTTCTGCTTCACTCAAGCCTGGGCCCTGCATCTTGGGACCCTGCCTTTAAAACCCACCCCCACCCCCAGGGGCGCTGGGTGGCTCTGTCTCTTGATTTCAGCTCCCAGTTCGGGAGTTCGAGCCCCGCTCCGGGTTCTGCGCTGACAGTGTGGAGCCTGCTTGGTTCTCTCTCTCTCTCCCTCTTTCTCTTTTCCTTCCTGCTCGTTCTCTCTCTCTCTCTCTCAAAAAATAAATAAACTCCCAAACCTGGGAGCAAGGCTTGTTCCCAATGGATGAAGGAAAAAACCGAGGAGGTTGGAGGGGGAGGGTTGACCTGCTCAGGAGGGCTGGATAGGGCTCCCTGTCAGCACAGAAAATGCCCCAGGAGGAGAAGCAGGACTGAGGAGGAACCCCTAGGGTACCCCCCCTCCCCCGAGTCACCACAGGAGGTGTCAGGGACCAACCAAATGTCTGCTTCTTCTGCAGAAGCCCTGAGCGCCCCTGGGGTGGTTCTTGGAGGTGGGGCCTCTGGGAGGTGATTAAGGGCAGGTGAGCTCATGAGGGTGGGGCCCGGGTGGATCAGCACCCTTATAAGGAGAGGAAAGGAGATCAGCACTTCCTACACCGATGGAAAGGTGGAGGCTGCGGGCTGGAGAGGCCTCCCCGGGACTCACCCCTGCTGACACCTTGATCTCAGACTTCCAGCCTCCAGGAGCATGAGGAATCGGAGGCTGCGGCCAAGGCCCCCCGTCCGTGGTGTTTGGTTATGGCAGCCCCAGCTAAGGGGGGGGTGAGGAGAATGGGGGCAGACAGAGCCCCCCACAGCACATGGAGGGGTGGGGTGTCCCAGGAGACCTCTGACTGCTTGGGTTTGAACCCCAGCCCCCTTCCTGACCAGCTGTGTGACCTTGCACCACTCCCGTGCCTCAGTTTCCCCTCTCTGCAAATGGAAATAACAGCCTTGTCTAGGATTGTTCAGAGCACCAAACGAGGGCTCTTAGGAGAGGGCTCTGTGCGTAAACCGCCTCCGAATAGGGGTGCTTCCTAACTTGCAGGCCCTTGGCGGCCCAAGGGGAGCTGACTTGGAGCCGGAAGCTAGCGGCAACACAGCTACTTGGGGCGGAGTGATCAGGGGAGACGCCGCGCCCGCTGAGACCCCAGTTGCCCAAAGAAGCGGGCTTGGGACGCGTGAAGGGCGAGTGCCTCCGGCGCAGCTCATGCAAAGGCCCTGAGGTGGGGCCACAGCGGGCCTGTCTGCGGAGCCCGAAGGAGGTCCGGGGGCAGGAGCAGAGAGAGTGAGGGGGTTGGGGGGGATAAGGTTAAAAGGTGGGGGCTGCTGGTTGGGGGCGTCTGGGTGTGACTCTCCATGTGCCAGGAAGCCACTGGCAAGTGTGAAGCGGCAGGAAGGCTGGCCTCTGACATCATGCAGTTTTGTGCAGAGATGAATAAGATGTGACTCCTGTCCCCAAGGAGAGGCTTCCGGGTGGATGTGAGTCAACAGCTGCGCTCTGAGACGTTGGTAAGACGGGATGGGCGGGAGGAGGTAAGGACGACCCAGCAGGGGGGAGGGGAGGAGAGCAAAGGCGACGGTGGGGGGGCCACGAGCCCAGGCACCTTGGGGAAGGGGTGGCCAGCGGGCCGGAGGCTGGGACACCCTGCAGGGAGGTGGCTGAGGGGACTCTGCTCTGAGGTCACACTCACCTGGTTCAAACCCACCTTTACTCCTCACAAGCCCCGTGTCCTTGAGTTGGGGACTTAATCCCCCTCAACCTCCCTCTTTTACGGGAGAATCGGGCTGTTGACAGGTGAGAAAAGATGGCATGGACTGCAGCTGGCACGTGGGAAATGTGGCTCCGGACGCCCCCCTGCGGTGGGGACCTGGAAATCCACCGACGGTCACCCCCTCCCTCCTTGGGCACCCACGCCCCCCCAGGCGGCCTCACTGCGGTGCTCAGAGGGTCCCCCCCTGCGAGCCTGCCGCCAGCAGGGTCTGCTTGACCCAGAGCAAGGATCCGGGCGGGGGGCACGAAACCCTCATCTAAGGGTTCAAAGACCATCACCCAGTGACAAACCGCGCCCCAGGCATGCCCGTCCTGTCTGGACAGATGCTCCGGTGGACTGGGGACGCTGGTGTGGGACCGCGGGCCGTCACGGCCCCCACCGAGGTTACAGTAAAGACAGATTCTAACACAAGTCGGCCAGGATGCGGGCTCACCAGGCCTCCCGCACGGCTGGCGCGAGTGCAAAGCGGCGTGGCCGCTGCGGAAAAGTCCCGCCGCGCCTCCGAAGGGTGAAGGCAGAATTACCGCCTGACCCGAAGTCCCCCGAGGGGACCCACGTCCACACAAGCCCTGGTTCGAGAATGCTAATAGCAGCGGTGTTTATCATTTCCAAAAAGTGGAATCAACCCCAACGCCCGTCAACTGATGGCAGATGAAAAGCTGTAGTTCCTCCACACGATGGGATTCACTCCCCCGCGAGCAGGGGCGAGGCGCCCGCACCCGCCGCCCCGCGGATGGACCCCGAACACACGACGCTCCGGGAGGGAACCGGACACGGGAGGCCACGCGGCGTGGGAGTCCACCTGCCGGACCGTCCAGAACAGGCTGTCCATGGACGGGAGGGGGCTCAGGGGGGTGGAGGAGGTGGGGAGGGGAGAGGAGAAGAGGGACAACCTTTGGGCTCCAGGCTTCTTTTTGGGGAGACGGAATGTTCTAGAGTAGATAGTGGTGGTGGGTGCGCCATGCTGTGATTATAGTAAAACCCACTGAAACACACACTTTGGGGGTGGCCTGTATGGTACGTGAATTACCTGTCAATAAAGTCATTAGAAAAAAAACGGTTGCAATTCTTGGACATTCCTCCCATCGGGGGATCCAGTTTCTCCTCCCCCCCGCCTCCCCGACATCTGGGCTGCACCTGGGGCTCGCCGACTGCCTGCTAGCCCCGGTCCTAAACTTCAGGAGGCCTGGAGCTTCGGTCTGGCTCCCAGGGAGCCTGAGACGCCACGTCGGAAGTCCCGCTGGGCAGCTGCCCCGGACACACGGAACCACACAGAAGGGGAGAGGGGCTCACTGAGGCACCAGGCCAACCACCTGCAAGTCAGACGCTGCCCAGTGACGCGGTCAACCCCATCCCACATGGGACAGAAGCACCACCCAGCTGAGCCACATTCCCGACCCGCAGAAGCCTGGGCTGTGATACAATTTGGGACTCGCCTACTGCACAGAGAGAGACCGGGACTCAAACCTTCAGACCTTCCTGGCGAGCCCGGTTCACGTGTAGAATTCTCGGACTCCTTGTGGTTCTGCCCCAGACGCGGCCGCCCGCTGCTGCCCCCTCCGGGGGTCTGATCTGTGTGACCCGGTCCTGGCCTGCAGGCAGGTGGCATCTCAGCTCACAACCCCCCCCCCCCACTTCAAAAAGCAGCTGCTCTTCGCTACCCGAGTCCGGCAGCATGCACCCTGGGTCACAGCGGGCCTTTGGGAGGGTGGGCCCGAGGGGGGTTCTGCCCAGGTGTTGCAGACGGGTGAGTCCCGAGTCCTGCACACCAGAGTGTGGTCTAGGAAGGAGGTGCAGGGAGAGGCCCACAAAGGGGGACAGGCCAGGTCCTAGTGCCGCAGCGGCGCCAGCCCAGACCACTACCGTCCCTCTCCTGGGTGACTTTCCCAGCGTTCTCCTCAACCTGTGCTGGCTGTCGCTGGCAGCCATGTGTGGCTACTGAGTCCTGAAAACAGCGCTAGCATTGGGACTCCTGGGTGGCTCAGTCCAGGGGCCTTGAACCCACGCACTGTGAGATCATGACCTGTGCCTAAGTCAAGAGTCAGATGCTTAACCGACGGAGCCACCGAGGCGCCCCTAAAATTTCATTTAAAACATTTTTTTGTAGGGGCACCTGGGTGGCTCTGATGGTTCAGCACCCAAGTCTGGCTCAGGTTATGATCTCGTGGTTCATGAGTTCAAGCCTCATGTCGGGTCTGTGCTGACAGCTCAGAGCCTGGAGCCTGCTTTGGATTCTGTGTCTCCCTCTCTCTTGGCCCCTCCCTTGCTCATGCTCTGTCTCTCTCCCTTTTTCTCTTTCAAAAATAAGTAAACATTTAAAACACTTTATAAAAAACCCTTGAGATACAATTGAGTATAACATTGTGTAATGCACGGCCTGCAATGTGTATTGAGTGGATACATTCATGGAGTCAAGGTCGTCACCGCCGGAGCTGAGGCGACCCCTCCTTGTGGCCCACGATGCCGCTTCTCTCTGGGGGCGGGATGCGCTGTTCCTCCTGGGACCAGGCTGTTCTACGCAGCGTCCTGAAGGAGGGTGTGTTTCCTTCCATTTTTGAAACGTGAAATGCATCAAACCCACAAAAAGCATCTGTAACTTATACGTCCAGCTTATGGGATAGAGACCTCACAACCACCAGGCGTTTGAAATGCCGTGGGAGCGCCGTGCTGAAGCGCCACCAGGTACCCACCCCGGGTGTCACCCCCTCTGCACCAGACGCAACCACGACGCTGACTTCTGAGTGATCAAGTTCCCCGTTTCTTTCGGCGCATCACCTTTGCAGCACCCGTCAATAACAGAGAAGCGGGGCGGCCACGTTTCGGATTTTATAAACGCGGCAGGATATTGTTGCTACATTTCTCCACTTTGCTTTCTTGGCACGATCTTCTGTTGGGGAGGTCATTCTGTGGATGGTGTCCCTGAGGAACATTCAGTTTTACTGCGGTACAATATTCCACAGTGTATATTTACACGAAGGTGTGGATCCGTTGTCCGAGGGCTGCTTGGGTTGTTTGTGTTTTCTGTTTCCCTCTTACAGCGAACGGCCAGGGCTTCAGAACCCAAAGGAGATCCTTTGTCGTGTGATGAGGAACTGAGACCACAGCCGGCAAGAACCGGAGACTCTCAGCCCAGCTGTGTGCGAGGACTCGGACCCTTTCGTCCACAGAGTGAGGGGGCGCCTGGGTGGCTCAGTGGGTTGAGCATCTGACTTTGGCCCAGGTCATGATCTCACGGTTTGTGGGTTCGAGCCCCACGTCAGGTTCTGTGCTGACAGCTCAGAGCCTGGAGCTGCTCCTGATTCTGTGTCTCCCTCTCCCTCTGCTCCTCCCCTGCTCACGCTGTGTTTCTGTCTCTGAAAACTAAATAACCATTAAAAAAAAAACCCCACCAGTGTGAGTGAGCTTGAAGTGAGCTTTTGTGAAGCTCCACCCAGATTCTTGAACCATGGAAACTGAGAGAAGAAATGTGAGTTGCTTTAGGACACTAAATCTGGAGCGATTTGTTACACAGTGATAGATAACTAATACACTAATGTCATATTACATATTTATTTCTCTCTTTAATATCTGTCTCTGAAACTGCTTAAAAGCATAAAGTTGAACAAACATGAAGATGGCGGCACTCTTGCTTCAACAAAGCTTGACTTTACTTTTTAATTTATTTTGAGAGAGAGAGAGAGAGAGAGAGAGCGAGAGCATGAGGATGCAGCGGGGGAGGGGCAGAGCACGTGTCCCAAGCAGGCTCCATGCTATCAGCACAGAGCCGGACACAGGGCTCGAACCCATAAGCCATGAGACCACGGCCTGGGCTGAAGTTGGACACTTAATCGACTGAGCCACCCAGGCCCCCCGAAAAGTTCGATTTCAAAGTACCTTTTGCCAGGGCGCCTGTGTGGGTTATTCAGCAAAGCCTCCAGCTCTTGATTTCAGATCAGGTCATGATCTCATGGTTTTTGGGATTGAGCCCCACGTCGAGCTGACATGGCAGACCCTGCTTGGGATTCTCTCCCTCCTTCTCTCTGCCCCTCCCCCGCTCTCTCTCAAAATAAGCTTTAAAAAAATGTAACCCCCTACCCGCATGCTCCCAAGCCCCTTCACTCCGCTTTATTCCCCCCATGTCCCGTCCCCCAGCTCCGCCCAGGTCAGCGGCCCCCAGCAGGATCTTTGTCAGCGTCCCCGATGCAGCCCCGGTGCCCCGCACAGGGGGGAAGCCCGGGCACTGGGGGGTCTCTAGTGCATTCCACTCCTGTAAGGCACGGCGGCCTGCCCCGCCGCGCCCCCCCCCGCCCCCCGCCCCCAGATTCCATCTCCAGGTTCCGGAATTCGGCCTCTGTGTTCCAGGGTTGGGCTGCCGGCTCCCGAGTCTGGCCTCGTGTCTGCGCTCCCCGCCAGGCTCCGGAATCCAGGCCCCACAGACCCAGGCTCCGGAAGCTGGGATCCTGGCTCGCGAGCCCGGCCCGCAGCCAGCGGCGGCCGTTGGACCGAGAGTTTGAAAAATCAGGCGCCAAACCGCGCGCGGAGCGAGGGGCGCGGAGGGGACGCCTGGGGGGAGGAGTGGGCGCGCTGGACGGTCCCGGCTCGGCCCCGCCCACCCCTGCCCGGACCCCCTGCCTCCAAAGCAGCCAGCCGTGCACTTTCGTGTGCTCCGGGGCCAACCGGTTCTGGGTTCGAATCCCGCCTCCGCTTCGCCCCTGCTAGGGGGTCCCGTGCCTTAGCGTCCCGGGCGGGAAAGAGGTCTGGAGCTCAGCCAGCGGACTGGGCGGAGGACAGCCGCAGCTGTCGCCGCCCCGCCCGCCCAGCGCCAAAATTTGAAAATTGCCAACGCCTCTCCAACCGCGCGGGGAGGGCTATGTCCCGGGCCCCACCCACGGGAAGCGCAGGGCTTTCTGGGACTTGGAGTCCAGCACCCAGGGGTCCCGCGTCGGGGGCGGGGTGCTCAGGGCCCCCGAGCCCCGCCCAGCGCTGAGAAGTCAGGGCGTGCAGCAGGGACCGGACCCCGTTTCACAGACGGGAAGGCTGAAGCCCAGACCAGCCGGAGGAGCCAGCAGGGCACCCTGGCCAGGGAGAGACCAGGACACGGATGGGACATCTAGATGCCAGAAGGGGAGACACCGGTTCACGGTGGGTGGGACCCTGCGAGGCCCTGAGTTGCAGAAGCCTCGGGATCAGGGCGCTGATCTGTGGCTCTGGGCTCTGGTCCAGTTGCTTTGATGAGGAGGGGGTTGCAGCTAAGTCTGGGGATGGAGCACTGGAAAGGTGACCCCATGCCGCCCTCCAACCTCAGTCCTTTCCCTCCCCTCTGGCCCTGCCGCCTGGAGTATCACCTATTCTCGCTCTACTTTAAATGCCCTCACATTCTACCAACTGTCTTTTGTATTTGATATCCCAGCCTTAGGAGGTGCAGATGACAATATCGGGTTCAAAGCACAAGGTAACGTTTGAGAAGACAGCATAGTGACAGTCTAGCTAGGGACTTGCTCCTGCCCTTTGCTTCTGGTGGAGGTGAGTATCGGTGAGCGTCAGGTGTTCAAGACAGGCGAGTATGCAGGGGAGACCTCCGCGCTAGAAGGGGAGTCACATTCTCAGTATGTCATTGGCTGGACTCCCCGAGGGAAGCTGTGCCAGCCACAGTCCCCAAGGGGGGATGTGTGGGAAGGAGGGGTTCTCCACAAGTTCTAGGGTAGGGGGAGGAGGGGTCCTTAACTGGGGGCGATTTTGGCTCTTAAGTGACACGTGGAAATGTCTAAACATTTTGGTCTGTGGGACTGGAGTGAGGCAGTGGTGCTCCTGGTATCACGGGGCCGGGTGGGGAGCCTAGAGATGTTCCTCCACATCCCAGCCCCACAGAGAACTATGTGGCCAAATGTCCAGGCACCAAGACCCTGCTCTATGGACTCCCTTCTTCTGGACCTTTAATATAAGTAGAATCATGTACTCTGTGGCCTTTTGTGCCTGGCTTCTTTCACGGAAGGGTGTGTGCACGCGCGTGTGTAATGCTGAGATGTAACTGACATATCACATTATATGAGTTTCAGGTGGACAGCCTAATGATTTGATCTTTGTGGGCATTGTTGAAATGCCCTCCGTAGGTCTAGTTAGCAACCATTGCCATACGTAGTTACAATTTTTTTCTTGCGATGAACGCTTAGCAACTTCAAACATGCAATAGAGTGTTATTAACTGCAGTCACCATGTGGTGTGTGGTGTCCCCAGGACGTATTCATCTTATACCTGGAAATTTGTGTCTTTGACCACCTTCACCTATTTTGCTCACCTCCTATCCCTCCGCTGCCACCACCACCAACTTCTTCTCTGTATCTGTGAGCCAGTTATTTTTTTAAGTTAATTTACTTTTTTTTTTTTTTTTTTTTTTTAGTAATCTCTACACCCAAGGCGGAGCTCGAATTCAGGATCCTGAGATCAAGAGTCGCAGACTCCACTGAGTGAGCAGGCCAAGCGCCCCTGTGAGCTCAGCTATTTTATTTTTATTTTATTTCTTATTTCATTTTATTTTAATTATACGTGTGACATCACTGAGCATGTTTTCAGGTTCCTTCATCTTTATTTTTTTTT
>NC_043711.1:1463312-1466551 GCF_006229205.1 Suricata suricatta | reverse complement strand
CGCCGCCGCCGCCTCCTCCGCCGCCGCCGCCACCATGGGCACGCCGCTGCCCGGCCGCGCGGGCGGCCCCGCCACGCCGCTGTCGCCCACGCGCTTGTCGCGGCTGCAGGAGAAGGAGGAGCTGCGCGAGCTCAATGACCGCCTGGCGCACTACATCGACCGCGTCCGCGCGCTCGAGCTCGAGAACGACCGGCTCCTGCTCAAGATCTCCGAGCGGGAGGAGGTGACCACGCGCGAGGTGGGCGCGGAGCCGCAGCTCCAGCCTCCGAGGGTCCCCGGGGGTTCTCTTTGCGAGAGTGACACCGGGCAGGCCCCGCCCACCGGGGGGGTTCCCGGGGGATTAGGGACGGAGCCCTAGGGGTGCACGCTGGGGTGGGCATCGGCCTCTGAGGATAGCCGGGGGTCTTCCGAGATCCCCATGAATGAGGTTTGGAGGCCAGGCGGGCCCTGCCCACTGAGGGGATACTCAGGGGGTTTTCGGGGGATCTGTGAGCGAGGGGTTGACACTGGGGCAAGCCCCGCCCACCGAGGGGATCGTCGAATTTTTCGGGGGACCTGTGAGCGAGGGGGGTACACTGGAGCAGGCCCCGCCCCCCGGGGGGTCCCAGGGATTTTTCGGGGGTTCTGTGAGTGAGGAGTGGACCCTGGGCCAGCACCCCCCCACCGAGCGGTCTCAGGGATTTTTGGAGGGGACCTGTGAGCGAGGGGTGCATATTGGGGCGGGCCCCGTCCGCGCTGCACCCGCAGGGGGTTTCGGGTGTCTCCTGAGTGCAGTCTGGGGCAGACCGTGCTCCGAGGGACCCCCGGGGGATCTCGGGGGTCCTCTGTACGACTGATGGATATGGGACAGCCCCGAGCGCTGAGCACAGAAGATTTGGGGATCCCCTGGCCAAGAGGGTGTGAGCCAGAGTAAGCCACGCCCCTAGGAGAGTTGTGGGGAGTCTCGGGGATGCGTTAGGCTTTTCTGGTGGCCTGGGAGAAAACTCGGTGTGGTTCTGTGGTCTCTGAGGAGCCTGGGAGTTCAGGCTGTGGCCTGGGGCCCTGAGGAGGGGGGAGGGTCTCCTGGGGTGGGGGTGGGGTGGTCCCTGGGGCGAGTCACGTGGTCAGTTCTCCGCGAACTCTGCAGAAGTCCTGTGATGGGTTCTGGGGAGTTCCGGGACTGGGGAGGTGGGCAGCCTCCTGCCCGCACAGGGGCTGGGAGGGCGTCCTCGGGGAGGGAGTCTGCTGTGTCCGGGGACCCACGGGAAACTTGAGAGGTCCTCAGTTGGGCCCTGGGGAGCCCCGCTGGCTGATGGGCCGGAGCCTGGTAGGCCCGCCGCAGAGTGGATGAGAGGGAACGGGGAGACATCTGGTCTTGGGGACCCACTGGGAAGTTTTGGGCTTCGGGTGGGTCCCAGGGCCTCACTGCAGACTGAGGGAGAAGGGGCTGTGTAAGCCCTGCCTCCCAAGGGGATGTGAGAGCCAGATGTCTGGGGTACCTGGGTGGGGACTGTGGCTCCCACCCAACCATCGCCCAACCCCCACTGGCCCCAGACTCTTTTCTAGTCTAGCCGGCCCCCTCATGCCCAAGTAGGGGTCCTCTGAGTGTGGGTTGGGGTGACGGGGCACTCACCTTGCGGTTCCCCCTGAGGGGCCGCTAGGAGAGCCAGGTCCTGAAGCCAGAATTGTACCTCGAGGAGCCTCCGCTTCCCTAGCCTGACAGTGGACCACGTGACAGAGTCGTGGGAGGGGAGCAGCTGGGGGGTCATTTCTGGGAGCCACTTACCCTTCGTGTGACCTTGGGCAAGTCACTTACCCTCTCTGGGTCTCAGTGCCTCTTCTGTAAAATGGAAATATCAATACCCAGCTTTTGTGCCAGCTGGTGGCCCTGGGAGTTGGTACAGGTGTAGAGGACGAGTGCCCAGGGAAGTTGCCTGTGGGCTCATCGCCCCTGTTTAATAGGTGCCTTAATGGCTCAGAAAGTGACAGAGGAAGAAGTTTTGTTGGTGGGCGGTGGTGCTCTATGTCTCTCGGGACTGGATGCAGAATCGGGTCTGAACTGCTTTTAGTCTGTGTGACCTGAGGGGCAGGGCGTTCATGCTGTGGGGCTGGAATTGTCCCATCGCTGGCCTGGCCACCTGCCTCAGCGTGTCCTCAGGATGCGGACCTCCAGCTGCCGCCTGCAGGGTTGGTCAGGCGCCCTGCGAGCTGGTCTCTGGTCTTGCCCCCGGCTCGATTGTCCGAGGGGGTAAATGGCGAACAGTCCTTTGAAGGCGATGGGACTGGTGGGCCCCGTGGAAGTGGGTGTTGTCCCTGGAGCGCACGCAGGCCGGCCAGGGAGCTCCTGTGAACGGGGGGAGTCGTGCCGTGGGGTGACCCTGCCCCACGTGACCTCGAGGGCTGTGCATGGGCTCCAGGGGTGAGGGGTGGGCCTCCAGGATAAATGGGGGATAAAGGCCCCTCTTAACTGGGCAGTGGAGGGAGTTGGTGACCTGTGGAGGGAGGGGAAGTTGGTCACATGGACCATTCAGCGGGAGCGACCTGGGAATGGCCTTGGGGTACAGTGGGGCCCAGTGTTGAAGGGGGGGCAGAATTGGAGGGGCCTGGGGAGGTGGCTCTGGGAGGCGGGACGTGGGCCAAGCAGTGCACCTGCACAGAGGTGTGTCACCACACTGGGGGCGCCCCGCCCCCACAGTGCCCGTGATGGCCCTGCCCCAGTGTCAGGAGGAGAAACCACTTAAAGACCCCTTTGAAGATGCCTTTTAAAACCTCCTGGGCGTGCCACACGCGTGTCGTAAAATCCGGCTGGCGGGGCTGCGTGAGGTGAGGGCGAAGCTTCACGCCATGTCTGTGCCGCCGGGGCAGCGCCGTGCTGGACAGCCAGGAAGGGCTGGGCCGCCCGGATTCTGTTGGAGAGAGATCTGGGTGCGGGCTGGGAGGGCCGGGGCCCCAGAGGGAGGAGTGGTTCTCCAATAGCTCCTGGGTGGGTGTTAGGTTCCTCCCGCCTTCAGTTTCTTTTCCCTGACCTGCCCAGGTGTCCTGCTGCTGCTGGGGGGCATGTGGGGGCTCTGGCTGCCTGCCTTTGGGCATTGTGGAGTTGTGGTTTTCAGCCGGGAAGATGTTCCCCAGAGGCACAGGGACAGGAAAAGGCCACCTCGGGTCATGTGCACCCGCCCCAACACATGCGGGCACATTTGCTCACTCCTGGCACTTGCAGAATGCCACAAAAGACAGAACAATAGGCCCAAGCCATCGGCCTC
>NC_043711.1:1460295-1463212 GCF_006229205.1 Suricata suricatta | reverse complement strand
TTTTTTTTGTTTTAATTAGTGCAAAACCCCCCTGTGAAGGAAATATTGAAAACTTCAGTGTGGCGCCACAGTCACCCGCTTCTCCTGCCCTGTGCCCGACCTGGCTCCGCACTGAGTCGTGTTGGTCACTCTTCCTCCCAGGACCCCCCAGCCTAGTGAGGGTGGGTGTGAGGGAAAGGGCCGGGCTTAGGAGAGTTCTAGAAGGTCAGATGGTAGGAGACAGGGCAATGACACACGTAAACCCGGTGCCCAGCTCCCTGTGGAGGGAGGAGCAGGCCACTTCGTGGTCTGAGGTTATTCCAGAAGCCGGTTCCCAGAGTTGGAAACATCGGGTGTGGCCAGAGGTGACCCTTTGGGGGGGGGGGCTTGCTGCTGGGGGTGCAGGAGGGGGAAGCTGGCTTTGTGTCCACCCTCCCCACCCCCACTCCCCCATATGGCGCGTCCTGACCTTGGAGTTGCGCCCAGGAGACCAGCCCTGCACCCGGCAGGTTGGGGGCACAGCTCCCTGCTCCCTGCCTGGGAAGTAGGCGTCTTTCGTGTGCGAGGAGATGACTGGGGGGTGCTGGCCTGAGGCACAGGGTCCCCGGGCCTGCGGGGGTGGCGCGTGGGGTCTCAGACTGGCTGGTAGAACCGCACTGTCAGGGCGCCTGGCCGCCTCTGTCCCTGGAGCATGCGCCTCTTGGCTCCAGGTTGTGAGTTCGAGCCTCGTATTTGGTGTAGAGATCACTTAAATAAATAAAACTTAAAAAAATTTTTTTTACTTAAAAGGAAACCCGCTGAAAAGTCCCACCTCCAGAGGCTTCTCAGCCCCGGGCAAGCCGGGTGGTGGTGACCCGAGCACGTGGCAGGTCCCATGGCCTCTCCGCCCAGGGGCCTCCCCTGTGGACGGGAGGGTCCCAGCCGCTGCCCGGACACGGACCGGGCCAGCACCTCCCAGCTCGTGGACGACGGTGCTTGCGGAGCCGCCGCCCCGGGAGTGGCCCCGCTCGACCTGCGGCCGCTTCAGCGGCTTTCCGGAGCCAGAATGCCCATCTCCCGCTGCGCGGCCGGTCACTCTGCCCCTCCGCGCTTTTAGCACATTCAGAACGGTGCAGCCATTGCCTGCCTTCCAGAACATTCCATCTCCCCAAAGAAACCCTGTCCCCATAGCCATCACCTCCCCCCTGACCCCCAGGAGCCCACTGCCGTCGTGGACGAGCCTGTTCCGGACGGTTCCGCACGAGGACTCACACCCGGGTGGCCCCTCGTGTCTGGTTCCCTCCCTGAGTGTCGGGCGTTCGGGGTCAGCACACAGGGTGGCGGGTGCGGGCGCCTCGATCCTGCGCGTGGCGTGGTCGGGGTGGGGGTGGGCGTGTCTGCTTGTCCTCGGACGGCCTGTGGGTTGTGTCCACGGTGGCTGCTGTGAACACGCACCCAGGTTTGTGGAGACGCGTGTGTTTCCGGGCAGACAGACACTTAGCGGCCCCGGGGGCGTACAGGGGACCCTGCTATCCCACCCGAGGAGGTGCCCGACGGTCTTCCGCAGTGGCTGCTCGGGTTCCCCCCCCCGCCCCGCGTGGAGGACCCATTTCTACGCATTGCCAACGTTTATTTTCCTTTGTTTGACTCCGGTTGTCCTGGCCGGAGGTGGGACATCTCAGCGTCCTGCCTGGGGTTCCAGATCTCTGTAAACACGTGTGCGTGGTCCTGGGCACGTAGACATGGGGGGGGCGGGGGGCCAGAGGGCCACAAGAAACATGAGCTGTGTGCCCCGCTGGTGGGGGACCTGGGCAGGGGACGGGCCACACGGGCAGGTGGGGCCGGCCCGGGTACGGCGGCATCCGGGGTCCATCCTCGCTCCGTCTGGCCCGGGAGCGCCTGCGGTCGGGGCAGATGGGGTCCCTCTGACCTGGGCGTCGCCGAACCCCCTCAGGTGAGCGGCATCAAGACGCTGTACGAGTCGGAGCTGGCCGACGCCCGGAGGGTGCTGGACGAGACGGCCCGCGAGCGCGCCCGGCTGCAGATCGAGCTGGGGAAGCTGGAGGCCGAGCTGGAGGAGGCGAACAAAGGGTAGGTGTGCGGCCGGGTTCGGCCCGGGTTCGCGCCCCGGCTCCGGGCCGCGTCCCCCGGACAGAGCTGTCGTGCAGGCCGGCCGCGACGGGAGCGCCGCTGCCCCACATCGCTCAGCCCAGGGGAGACGAGCAAATCTTTCAGGAGTTTGTTTATTTTGAGACGGTGGGAGGGGCAGAGACCGAGGGGGGGGAGAGAGAATCCCAAACAGGCTCCGCACCCAACTGTGCGGTCACGAGCTGAGGACACCTGGAGGGAGTCTGGGGGGCGCACGACCCCAGCGCCCCCTCCTGCGCTGGGCTTGGGGGCCACCGGTGTGCCCCCCCCCCTCCCCCCGTCCTGCTCGGGCGCCCGCCCCGGAAGCCGCGCTGCTTCTGGAGAATGTCGGCCGGAAGCACCCCCCCTCCGCGCCGAGCCCGGAAGCGTGGCCCGCAGGCGGGGACTGCGCAGGCGCCGCGGCCTCCCCTCCGGGCAACTGAGGCACGGCCGGCGGCCTGGTCCCCGAGTCCCCGCCACCAGAGTCCCCGTCACGGTGGCAGGAATTTTTCCTTTCTATTTATTTAAATAGAGTTTGGGGTTTTTTAAAGGCAGTTTTACGTTTATCGGAAAACGAGCGGACAGTACAGGTTCCGACGCCCCCGCTCCGGTTTCCGCGTTTTACACACTCACACCCCTCACCTCACGCGCCTCACACATGTCACACACGCACCTCACACCCCTCCCCTCACACCTCACGCACCTCACACCCCTCCCCTCACACCTCATGCACACCACACACACTCACACCCCTCCCCTCACACCTCACCCCTCCCCTCACACACCACACACCTCACTCACCACACACTCATCTCACACACACACTCACACC
>NC_043711.1:1454944-1460195 GCF_006229205.1 Suricata suricatta | reverse complement strand
CCCCTTCACTCCCCCCTTCACTCCCCCCTTCACTCCTCCGTGGTTCTGCCTTTTCCAGAACGTCCTAGACTCGGAACCCCGCGGGACGCGCGGCCTGCTCAGCCGGGTGTATGGCGCCGAGTGACGGGCACCGGCGGCTCCTGGGGGACAGCCGGCCCCGGGCCCTTGGTCGGGTCCGCTGTTCCATGCACAGTGACCCGTGCTTCTTGGGGGAGACGGAGGGGCCGCCCCCCTCGTGTCCGCGCGCCCCGGACGCCCCGCATGCGCCTTGTCTGGGCCCAGGAGTCTCGCTTTTTCCACTGGCCGGTCACAGACCTCAGTGCCATCAAGTGGAAAGTGCAAGAAAGCGTGGAGAGAAGCCACGTGGGCGCCAGCCTTCCCCCCAGGCGCCCGGGTGCCCCCCTCATCGTGGCGCGTGCGCTGCCAGCCCCGTTGTTCTGTCACAGCCTCCGCGGTGACAGCGGTGGGGGCGGGGGCGGCGTGCCAGAGGGAGGGGCTCTAAGCGTCCGGGCTGGAACTTTCCAGCGAGGCCCCCACTCCAGAAGGAGGGCTCCCGGTGCTTGGCCCCGGCCTCGGAGGCTGCGGCCGCTACGCCCAGGCCTCTCTGCCTGTCGTCCGCACAGGAGCCCTCCCAGGGCAGGGCGACCGCTCAGAGCTGGTGTCTTTCTTTTCCTGAACAGTTTGCCACCACATCCCGGATGATGGCAGTGTGGGGGGCCGTGTGGGGGGCCTGCCAAACTGGCCAGATTCTCCCACGGGGCCCTCCAGGGCTTCCTGTTCACACACGTGATCTGCCTTCCGCCTTGCAGCTCATGAGGTGTGGCCCGTGGGACATAAGCCAGCACGAGCCGCCAGCACCCCTGCTCTCCGGACCGTTCTGTGTAGCTGTGCAGGATACCGAGCGCTAGATAAAGTTGTTCGAAATTTGCCATGTTCCCTGACACTTTGGTGCCGGTCACCCTGGCTTCGTCGCTGGGCTCAAGCTTTCCCGGCACTCACCCCAGGGCCTTTGCACTTCCGCCTCCTCTGCTGAAGGCCCTGCTCCTAGAAGTAACAGATCTGGCTCCTCATGCGGCTGTATCAGGGGCACCCCCCGCAGCGCTGGCGGGACTTAGCAGTACAATTCCCACCCGGCTCGCCCACCCCGCCTCTCCCCTCCCTGCTTCATCTGCCCTTCTGAAGCAGACACGTCTGGCAGGCAGCGTGTTCGCTGTTGTCCCCACCTACAAGAAAGTTCTGCGTCACGAAAGCAAGGGTGCCCCCAGATGGCTTTCTGGCAGGCCGCCGCTGCTAATCATTGTCAAATGAGTGCTTTGTTTCCCCCAAGCCCCTGCCAAACCTGCTTTGGGGGCTCAGGGCTCACAGCCCCCGAGAGCCAGCGCACTGTGGCTGCGCGGGCCCCGTGGAGGACGGCCACACGAGCCTGCACAGAGCTCCACGTTCGTGGGGCCGCTGTTGGGGACCTGCGCAGCTTGGCAGCCAGAGTCCCTCACTGAGCTTTATGCCACCCCACCCCACGTGAGCTGGAGTCCCCAGTGCTTTGCCCTGGGGGAGGGGCAGGGGTGCTGCTCAGCCCCCACAGGGCCCCCTGTGAGCAGGGCTGGAGGGGACACCCTGCGGGTCCCCACCCTCGGTGGGGATGGCCCCTCAATTCCTTGGCGGGGAGGTGGACACGTGTTCAACTCCAAGGTTGAGAATTCCTTTGAGAATCAAGGGCCTGAGGCCCGCGCTCATAACAGCATTAAAGAATCTGTTTGCCATCTTTAATATCGGGAAAGTCGTCTACCAGGATACCCGATGGACCTGCTCAAAAAACTTACGTGTACTAGTGAGATGGACTTTTCAATGGCCAGGGTTTTAGTTTTAGTTTTTTAATGTTTATTTTTGAGAGAGAGGCAGACTGCAAGCAGGGGAGGGGCAGAGAGTGAGGGAGAGACAGAATCCCAAGCAGGCTCCAGGCTCTGAGCTGTCAGCACAGAGCCTGACGCAGGGCTCGAACCCACGAACCGTGAGATCATGGCCCAAGCGAAAGTCGGACGCCCAAACGACTGAGCCACCCAGGTGCCCCTCAATGGCCGGGATTTTATATGCAACTTTAATAAATTTAAATTATACATTAATTTTTTAAATTTTGTTTTTTAATGTATTTATTATTATTATTTTTTTTTTTTGAGAGAGAGGGAGAGACAGCGTGAGCAGGGGAGGGTCAGAGAGAGAAGGAGACAGAATCAGAAGCAGCTCCAGGCTCTGAGCTGTCAGCATAGAGCCCGATGGGGGGCTCGAACCCATGAAGCATGAGATCATGACCTGAGCCGAGGTCAGATGCCTAACCAACTGAGCCACACAGGCGCCCCTAAATTTTGTTTTTTTAAGCTTATTTATTTACTTTGAGAGAGGGGGACCACTTGCAGAGAGAGAAGGAGAGAGAATCCCAAGCAGGCACCAAGCTGTCAGCACAGAGCCCGACATGGGACTTGAAGCCACAAGTCGTGAGATCATGACCTGAGCGGACATCAAGAGTCCCACGCTTAACCGACTGAGCCACCAGGCGCCCGGATACACGTGAACTTTATAAGAAATTGTTCTCCCCTAAACCATCTGTCCAGTCTCCAGAAATCACCAAAAAAATGACATTAAAGCTCTTCTTTGGGGGGTGGGGGTTGGAGCGCTGTGTGTGTTGACCGGCAGGGCCCCGTCGAGTCCGGCTTTGTCCCCGTGGGTCGAGGGCCACAGTGGGTCCGTCGCTGCCGGAGGGGCTCCCCGGGGCGCCCCGCAGCCGCCCTTCGCGCGCTCCACTGAATCCTGCTCTTGACTTTCAGCTCCAAGAAGAGGGAGGGCGAACTCACGGTGGCCCAGGGCCGCGTCAAGGACCTGGAGTCCCTGTTCCACCGGAGCGAGGCCGAGCTGGCCGCCGCCCTCAGCGACAAGCGGGGCCTCGAGAGCGACGTGGCGGAGCTGCGGGCCCAGCTGGCTAAGGCGGGTTTCGGGGGGCCTGGGCGGGGGGGTCCGGAGGGTGGGGGGGGCCCAGGCTGCGGCCGTCCTGTCGGGTGTGAGCCGGTTTCCAACCTGGCGACGCCCCATCAGACTGCGTTTAGGGGGATCCCCCCTGCCCGGAGAAGCCTGTGGTGCGGCAGATTGTCACGTGAGCTGCCGTCCTGTGTCCCCCAGGCGGAGGACGGTCACGCGGTGGCCAAGAAGCAGCTGGAGAAGGAGACGCTGATGCGCGTGGACCTGGAGAACCGCTGCCAGAGCCTGCAGGAGGAGCTCGACTTCCGGAAGAACGTCTTCGAGGAGGTGCGGCCGCCTGGGGCTCGCGACACACCAGGACACCCGGGCTGGGGGCGGGGCCTTCTGCTGCTCCCCGTCTGTGCCTGTCCTCACGTGGCCTCTGTGTCCTTCCGCAGTCCCTTGTCCCTGGGTCTAGGGCCCACCCAGATAATCCAGAATGATCTGATTTGGGGCCTCTTAATCGCATCTGCAAATCTCTTCCAGATAAGGTCACACGCCCAGGTTCTAGGGACTAGGACAGGGACCCCTCTTTTGGGGCGCCACCATCAACCCACAGCAGACCCTCCCCAGGGCAGGAAGGGGGGCCCATCTGCTTCCCTTGCTTCCCGGGTCTCGCCCGGCCCGCCTGGGGGCGCACGAGCGCCCCTGGTGGTCAGCGCAGGGGTTTCGGGGCCCCTTCCCGGCGCGTGCTCACAGAGCCCATTGTCCCGTCACCGCCGAACGGGACCCTGGGGCCCTCACTGCGGGGCGAGCTGCCCGCCGGGAGGATGTCCGCGCTCCGGACGCGCCGCCCCGTGAGAGCCAGGGCCGCTGGGGAACTCGGGGAGCAGCCCGCGAGGGGGCCCCCGAAGGCCTCCGCCGGGGGCTCCGGGATGGCAGGGGTGAGGGGGCCTGCCCGCGGAGCCGGAAGGCCAGCCCGGAAGGGCTCCTGGAGGGGCGCCCTGAGGGGCGCGCCCGTGAAGGTGGGTGTGATGTTCGTGGGGCTCCTCCTAAACAGGATTGGCTTCCTTGAGAAGCAGTTCTACTGTTCTTACAAGGGACGGTGCAGCGTGATGACAGCTAGCTCTCTGTAGGGGGGGTGGGGGGCGGTGACTTCTGGGAGGAAAGGACCTCCCCTTCCCTGCGCAGGAGGCTGGGGAACAGCGCCCTCTGCCTGCCCTTGACCCCTCCGTGTGCTCAGCCCCCCACCCCCCCACGTCCTCAGGCGTCGCTCTGTGGCCTCCGCTGTCCCGACGTCTCGGACCCCGGGTACCTGCCACGGCCATCAGGAATTGTTTTACAGCAGCGTCTGTGAAACAGCCCCAGGGGCGCCTGGGTGGCTCAGTGGGTGGCTAAGGGTCCAACTCTTGACTGAGGCCCCAGGGTCCGCTCCTTGCTGGGCCTGGAGCCCGGAACTTGCTGGAGATTCTCTCTGCCCCTCCCCTGCGCAGGCGGCACCCATGCTCGCTGGTTCGCGCTCTTTCTGAAAGAAAAAAGGAAAAAAATATTCCCATACCCAAAAGCTTTTAGAATATAAACTTTGGTGGTTTTATATTTAACTCCAGAACATTTCCTCAGCCCAGAAAGGAAGCCCTGTCCCCATCAGCATTCACCCCCCCCCCCCCCCCCCCCCCCCCCCCCCCCCCCCCCCCCCCCCCCCCCCCCCCCCCCCCGGCATCCACCAGCCCCTTCCCATCCGTGGACGGGCCTGTTCTGGAGGGTCACGCACGTGGACTCACACCCCGCGTGGCCTCTCGTGTCTGGTTCCCTCCTTGAGCGTCGTGTGTTCAGGGTCCGGCCGCGGGGCGGTGGGCGCCGTGGCAGCATTTTATTTACCTGCTAGTCCGCTGGGGGACACTTGGGCGGGGTCCCCTCTGCACAGCGCGTGAGCAAGCAGCCGGGAGCTCGCGCAGCGGTTCACTGTGCGGTTTCGAGCCCTCGCTCGGCCTTGGCTCCGGGGTGGGGGGGCCCGGGGACCAGGAGGGCGGGGCTGGGTGCCGAGGGCACGCGTGACGCCCGCGCTATGCGGCAGGAGGTGCGGGAGACGCGGCGGCGGCACGAGCGCCGCCTGGTGGAGGTGGACAGCAGCCGGCAGCAGGAGTACGACTTCAAGATGGCCCAGGCGCTGGAGGAGCTGCGCAGCCAGCACGACGAGCAAGTGCGGCTGTACAAGCTGGAGCTGGAGCAGACCTACCAGGCCAAGGTGCCCGGGGCGGCGGCCGGGCGCGCGGGGTGGCCCCCTGCCCGCCGCCGGCCCCTCACC
>NC_043711.1:1449491-1454844 GCF_006229205.1 Suricata suricatta | reverse complement strand
CGGCCCTCCGTCTCCCAGGCTGAAGCTGACCCCCAGCCCGTCGTCGCGGATCACTGTGTCGCGGGCCACGTCGAGCAGCAGCGGCAGCAGCGTGGCTGTGGCCGGGCGCCCGGGCCGCAGCAAGCGGAGGCGGCTGGAGGTGGAGGAGTCGCCCGCCTCGAGCGGCGTCGGCTCGGGAGGCGGCGGCAGCAGCGGCGGTTTCCACCTGGCGCAGCAGGCGTCGGCCACGGGCGGCATCGCCATCGAGGAGGTCGACCTGGAGGGCAGGTTTGTGCAGCTGAAGAACAGCTCGGACAAGGTGAGCGGCCTGCGTCCCCGGGGGCGGGTCCCCGCGGGGCCCTCCCCGAGCTGTGTGTCAGGCCGCGTGCGTGTCCCCTTCGCCAGGATCAGTCTCTGGGTAACTGGAGGATCAAGAGGCAGGTCTTGGAGGGGGAGGAGATCGCCTACAAGTTTACGCCCAAGTACGTGCTGCGCGCCGGCCAGACCGTCACGGTAGGTGGCCGCGGAAGGGGCACAAGGGGGGGGGGCTGGGCAGCAGCAACCAGGCAGGTGACTGAAGTGACTGGTGGCCGGGATGGGGCAGGTCGTGGCTGGGGGTGGGGTGGGGGGCGCTGGCTGAGTGACTCGGTGACTGGGCTCCCAGAACAGCTGCTGCTTGTCACGGCTCACCTGCCTGCCGCCGGGGTGCTCCCGGATCCTCCCCGGAGCCTTTGTAGTGCCTGGGTGACATGTCAGGGCCCCGTGGTGGAGAAGGGTCCCGGTATCCGGGCTGGTGGGCACTGGCGAAAGATTCCAGCCATAGGCGTGGACCCCTGGAGCAGATGGACTTCTGATCCCAGCACGACCGTCGTTTGCTGAGATGAGGGCCGTTGGCCACCCAGAACCTCGGTGTCGTCTTCTGTACCCTGGCAATGGGCATCCCTCGGCAGACCCAGGGGCAGTGATAGGGAACCGGCTGGTGGCACAGAGTGCTGGGGCCAGAGCCAGCATCGATGGGGGGCCCTGCTGTGTCCCCAGGTGTGGGCAGCTGGGGCAGGGGTGGCCCACAGCCCCCCCTCGACACTCGTGTGGAAGAGCCAGAGCAGCTGGAGCACGGGCGAGAGCTTCCGGACGGTCCTGGTCAACGCCGACGGGGAGGTGGGTGCCCGGGGCGGGCTCTCGGGGGCCTTGTGGGAGGCTCCCCGGCCCGCCCTCACGCACCACCAGCCGCCGCGGGATCCCTGGGGTGGGGCTTTGACCCACAGCGCCAGCGAGGTGACCCTGGCTTTGGGGCGCTGTTCAGCGTGCGGAGGCCTGGCCGGAGCGGCCGCACGTGGCGTTAGGTGGCCCCCGGCCCCCGCGGGGTTGAGCGGCCGCGGCTCTTGTCTCGCACAGGAGGTGGCCATGAGAACCGTGAAGCAGTCGGCAGCGGCGCGGGAGGCGGAGAACGGGGAGGAGGGCGAGGAGGAGGGGGCCGAGTTCGGCGAGGAGGACCTTTTCCATCAGCAGGTACGTTCCCGAGGCGGCGCGCGTGGTCGCGCGCGCGGGCTGCCGCGTCAGGACTGAGGTTCTTGGCACAGTCCGGCCCGGACGGCCCCACAGCCTGCAGCCAGAGATGTGCGGTGGGGGCGGGGATCCCTCCCTCCTGGCTCTTGCCCACTGTGGGGTCTCAGGGTTCTGGCCGGGGGCCCCCAGGAGTGGCGGGTTGAGCCCCGAGCCCCGAGGCCCTCCGTGAATGGGCTCTGGTGCCCGTGCTCCTCCAGCCTGAGGCCCCCGAGCCTCCAGAATGGCTTTGGGGGAAGGGCTGGCGGCCCGGGGCCCTGCCGCTGCAGCTCTGAGTCCCGGGGCTCGGGTCGGACATTTAAGTTGTGATGCGTTGTGTAGCTCAGAAGGGAGATGTGGAAGGTTCTGGAACGGACAGTTGAGGCTGAAACTGGTGGCCGGCCCTGTCTCCTCGCTGGGAGCCAGCGCCCTGGTCCAGGCCCAGGCTGGCAGGGGTGAGGGCCACCGCTGCCTGCCTAGCCAGGCGGGCGCTCGGGCCTCTTAGGCTGCTGGCTTTTCATTCCAGGGGGACCCGAGGACCACCTCGCGAGGCTGCCGCGTCATGTGAACGGACCTCGCCTCCTCACGTCTTTACCCAGAGCCACTGAAAACTATTTTTATATAATTGGCCGTCTTTAGTCCTTGATACCTTTCTAGAGAATTTTTGAGCAAACTGCCAGCACGTGGGGGCGGGGCGCTGCGATCTTGCTGTCGGTGGCTTCCTCGGACCCTCCCTTCATCACCGCTGTCTGGACATGGTTTTGGGTTTTTGTTTTTTTTTTTTTTTGGTGCCGCCATTTCACCATTTGGCTAATTTTGAGGCCCCGGGAACCTAGTAGCCGCCGGGGGCGGGGTTTGGGGGCTGGAGGGCCTGGCGGGGGCGGCGCGCAGGGGCGAGACCCTCTCCTTCCGCCCGCACCACAGACTCCGGCCTGTGGGCCTCAGGTGGGCGGGGCGAGGAGAGCGAGACCATCCGGGAGATTCGTTGTCTGTTCAGCTCTTGACAAACCAAATCCAGAGCCCAGGCTGTGGCCTGGGGGGGCGGGGCAGCGCACTCCCCCCCCCCCCCGCCGTGGAATTTGGTGGCCCGGCCAGAGACCGGAAGCGGGTAGTGGGGACGGGGCTCTGCGGGGACTCCACTCTGCGCGTGTGCGGCTGCAGGCCCGGTGTCTGGGCACTTGTTGGGGGCTCTGGGGCGGGCCCCCTTGTCCCTTCCTGGCTGTCGGGCCCTCGGGTTTCTGGAGCTTTCTGTAGTTGAGTTCCTCAGCTTGCAGGACCGGCGGGGCAGGAGACCTGGAAACCTAGGGATGGGGACAGCTCCGTTTGGAGACTTGTCACCAGGTCAGCGGCAAGGGCACAGGCGGGTAGCCTCACTAGCGAGCGTCCACGTGTGACAGCCTCCGACAGGAGAGCGGCCTCGGGGTGACCCCCCCGCCCTATTCTCCGACTCTGTGCCTTGTGCACGGGGCTCAGTGCGGGTCCCCACCGGCTCCCGTGTGCTCGCGCGTCCCGCTGTCCTGGTTTCTGTGGGCGAATTCTTCTCCAACGGACGTGCTGGTGCTGGTGGCTCTGTGTCACCCTGCCCGGCCCCACCCCTGCACTCGCTGAGCGTTCATACCCCCTCCCACATAGAAACACAGAAGTTATTTTTTTAATGGATATTTATTTTTTTACATTGGTCAGTACTCAGATTGCCGGATCCCATTTCAGGGCTCGAGCCAGGGTCACTGGGACAGTCCCCCGAGGGGGTGGGCGGGGGGGGGGGCAGCTTGGTGACCACAGAGGCCGCAGATGGCAAATTCCTTCACAAAGCGCAGCTCAAGTCTTAAAGACAGAAAACTGAGCCACGGAGGCGCGGCCCCCAGAAGGCCGCACGTTTACCAGGCGGCCCCCGCCGCCCGCCCCGGGGAGCGGCGCCCATGGGCGGCCGGCCTGTCTTTCTTTCCTTGGAAACTGCCTGCGGCCTGGACGGTTGGAGGCTTGTAGGCGGCGGACCAGCGAACACCGCTGCGTCTAGAGTCGGCAGGCAGCCCCCTTGCTTTAGGTCTGGTACTTCCGTGGCCACCCGAGTCCCCCCAGGCTGTGGGCTTGGTATTTCTCGCGAAGGGAAATGTCTCACCACTACCCCTCCCCCGTTTCTGGCGGGTGCGGGGGAGCTCGCCTGCCCCGCCGATGCCCCAGCCTCCCCCCTACGCGCGCCCTTTCCCAGGAGTGTCTCCGGGCCCCCGAGGGCCCAGGGCTGTGCCCCCCACACCCGCGTCACAGGAACTGCGTGCACAGCGAGGGCCTGGAGCACAGACACCGCGGCATCGGGCGGGTGGGGGCCTCCAGACACAGCCTGCCCTGGTCACAGCCACATCCTGCGATGCTTGGTGGTGGGGTCCCTGTGGACGGGGTGGGCCCCACCGTTCCCATGGGCCCAGATGCTTCATGGCATCGTTTTCCGTTCTGGGCAGGGTCCCCTCAGGTGCACGCTAAGGATTGCTCCTGGCAGGTGACACTTGTCCTCTCCAAGCGGGCTCCCGGCCTTCCCCCCCCTCCCCAGCCCGCGGTGGCCTGGGGGAGGTCCTGGGTGGAGTGAAACGGCCCAGGCACCTCGGTGCCCCTGTCTGGTGGGCGGAGGGGAAGCTAGTGGCCCTTTGGTGACTGCAGGCCGGCGGTGGTCGTTGGGAAGGGAGTATTTGGAAATCCAGAGTTCAGCCGCCAGCGCTGGCCTGGGAAACAGTCTGCGGTTGTCAAACATTCTTAGCTTTAAACGATGCGGGAACGATTCCTTTGTCCGAGTCCCATCAGTAACCAGGTAACCAGGCTCGGCCAGCGGCTCCCGGGTGGGGTGGCGCCCCTGCGGCCCGCACCCCCAACGGATCGTCAGCACAGCTGCCGTGGGGCCGGCTCGGCGGACGGCTTCCAAGGACTTGCATGCCAAACGTGTGGTCTTTTTCTTTCTCCGATGATTTGTAATATGCATTTTATGACCGGAAACTTTTTGTACAACACTCCAATAAACATTTTGGTTTTAAGCTCTGCCCCCGAGTCTACTCTGACGCGGCTACCCCAACCTGGGGACGGAAGGGGCATGCAAAACCCCGGGACAGTCCCTGTCGGCGACTGCGACCCGCGATGGTGTGCCCGAACCTCACAGGCCCGGCTGCACCTTCGGTCACGCGACGCGCCCAACGCTGTGTGCGCATGCGCGGCTGGATCCGCAGGACTAGCCGGGAACCGGCGGCTCCGGAGCCAACTGCTGCTGGCGCAGAAGGTGGCTCCTATCCGCGCGTGCGCAAGGATGGGCGCACAGCTTTGTGGGACTTGCAGTCCGACAACCCTGGACTTCATTTCCCGTGGCGCCCTGGGCAAACGACTTCCGGCGCGGGTACGGGTCGGCGCACGCGGTCTCAGTCCGGTTGACTTTGCGGAGCCATGGAGGGTGGCTTCGGCTCGGACTTCGGGAGCTCCGGCGGCGGCGGCAAACTGGACCCGGGGCTCATCATGGAGCAGGTGAAGGTGCAGATCGCCGTGGCCAACGCGCAGGAGTTGCTGCAGGTCCGGGGTCGGTCCGGGGCGGGCGCCGAGGGGCAGTGGGGTCCACCGGGCGCGGGTGTCGCGGTTGAGCTCGCGTTGTCCCCACAGAGGATGACGGACAAGTGCTTCCGGAAGTGCATCGGGAAGCCGGGGGGCTCCCTGGACAATTCGGAGCAGGTGAGGCGCGTGGGGCCGCGGGGAGGCACGTAAGCGTGCGCGGACCAACGGGCGTCGCGGCGGGACGAGTGCGCGTGCGCGGCCCGCTGCCTGGGGTCGGGGCGCCGGCCCGGCCGCTGCTGAGCCGAGCCGT
>NC_043711.1:1447584-1449391 GCF_006229205.1 Suricata suricatta | reverse complement strand
GGCCACCCCCCCCCCCGGGACCCCCACCCTGTCGGGAGGGCCCTCGGCCCACGGCCCGTTTCTCCCGCAGGCTCGATGGCGCGGCAGCTGCAGAAAGCGGCCGTGCGCCTCCTCAGCGAGCAGACGTGCCGCCGCTTCTACCCGGTGCAGATCAGCAGCCGCATGCTGTGCGCCGGCTTCCCGCAGGGCGGCGTGGACAGCTGCTCGGTGAGCGCACCCCGCAGCGGAAGCGGGCGCTCCGCGGCGCCCAGGTCCCGCCCGTGGGGGAGGGGGCCCGGAGAGCGGGGCGAAGTCGTCACCGCTCCAGGACCCTGCGGCGCCGACCTCTCAAGCCCACCAAACAGGGCACCTTTTCTGGTCTTGGAGGGATTTTCACTCGACCAACGTTTATTGGGCATCCATCATGGCCCCGTCTCGGCGCCGAGGCATCTCCCCCGTCCCGGGCCCTACACTCGAGAGCCGGGAGGCTGGGCAGTGGCTGCAGCGTGAGGTCCCATTCAGCCCCCGGGAAATATCGAGTGTCCCTGAATGTCTGCCGGCCGCATGAACGGGTCCTCCTAACCTGGAACCCCTTTCCCAGAAAATAGGCTCACGAGGAAAGGGACCTGGCCCCAAGGGCTGCTGTGGGGGAGGCTGTGGCCTGCTCTCAAGGCCTTTCCTTTCCTCCCCTCAGGGTGACGCTGGGGGACCCCTTGCCTGCAGGGAGCCCTCTGGCCGGTGGGTGCTAACTGGGGTCACCAGCTGGGGGTACGGCTGCGGGCGGCCCCACTTTCCGGGGGTCTATACTCGGGTGGCTGCCGTCAGAGGCTGGATCGGGCAGAACATCCAGGAGTGACTGCCAGCACGTGGCTGCCCACGCCCAGGACGCGAGGTGACGGCGGCAGGAACCAGCTGGCCCCTCTGCCCTAGGAGGGGAGTCTAGGTGGCGGGCGGGGGTGAAAGGACTGCGGGTAACCGGGTGGTTCACTGCGTATTCGGATCCAATAAACAGCCGCTCGTCCCTAGCCTGCTGGCTCAGCACCTCCGTATCGCAGCAGGGAGCGCTCGGCTGCCGCTCACCCTGCGCCCACCCGGGGACAGATATGGGAGGGGCGGGGAAGGCGCGGCAAGGCCACGCCGATACAGGACGACACTCCGTCTCTGGCGCCTGAGCTGGGGAGGGGTCTGGCTGGCCTCCTCTTCACGCTGCCACTCCGGGTCATCGTCATTGGAAACCGGCAGAGTGGAAAGAGGCGCAGGCTGGTCAGGTGACCCGGGAACACGCCGGGCCACTTCCCGCAGAGACCCCTCCAGGAACCGGGTCCTCTCTGCCCCTCCCTAATTTATGGGTCCCCACCAACTAGGTGGGGCCCGACCACGCCCCCAGGTCCAAGTGCGGATTCTCTGCCCTTGTGAAAGGTGAGCCATGACCCCGCGAGGGGCCGCGCCGCCTGCGATCTGGGAGGTCGCTGGGCCCCCCCGAGTGGCAGCACCGGTCTCGTCCTCAGGAACCACGGGCAGGCAGGATGCACAGGCGGGCCCCCGCTTCACAAAGGGACTTTATGGAAAGGGAACGGGGGTTTGGGGCGGGGGCCTGCAGGGAGCTCGCGGGGCCGCGCGCGGCGCGTGGGGGGGGGGGGAGTCACATGTTGGCTCGCTCCCGCTGCAGCCGCGAGTTGTAGGCGCGGGACACGGTGTTCCAGGCGTCCATGTAGCGGTCCATGCACATGGCGATGCACTTCTGCGGGCGGGAAGGGGGCACGGCTCGGCTCAGCAGCGGCCGGGCCGGCGCCCCGACCCCAGGCAGCGGGCCGCGCACGCGCACTCG
>NC_043711.1:1409214-1447484 GCF_006229205.1 Suricata suricatta | reverse complement strand
CAGGCAGATGGGCCGCACCAGGCGGCTGCGGCGCACGGGCCCGGCCAGCTCGAGCAGCGCCACGTCGTAGTCGAGCGTGTAGAGGTTGTAGAAGGGGTGCTTGTAGATGCGCGCCACCCGCTCCAGCTGCCCCTCGGCGCCGCTCAGGAACGGCGTGCCCAGGAAGGCCGCCCACTGCTTGGGGTCCCCGTAGCTGCGGGGCGCGCGGGGACAGGTGTCGGCCCGGATCCCGGCTCCCGCCCCGCAGCGACAGTCCCTGCTGCCCCCCGGACCCCGGCTTGCTCATCTGGGAATAGGGCTGTTGTCGCTTCCCCCTAGGACTGCAGAGAGGGTGCGGGGTCCCGTGCCTGGAGGGCTACGGCGCACGGGGGTGACACCAGAAGCGCATCCGTTTCCACCTAGTATTAGGGCTCTGGCGGTCGGGAGGGCCGGTTTGGCCCCGGCAGGTGCGCTGCGCCTTCCCCTGGAGGTCAGGGCCCCGAGCCTGCTCCACCCTACTAGCGCCCTCCCGGGAAGGGGACCCACCCCCGGATGGTGGCCTTTGGCTCTGGTGCCAGGTTCCGGTGGGGCTGGCCGGGGTGGGAGTGTCCCATCGTTCCCTGGGAGAAGCTGCGGCCGGGGGAGGGGCTGTGTAGAGGAGGGGACGGTTTGGGGCGGTGCCGGTGGCTGGGAGGGCATTCGGGGCCAAGGAACGGAGGGGTGACGCGGTGAGTTTTCGGACGAGGCGGTCCAGCCCACCGCTCAGGCCGGGCGCGCGGACTCACACATCGAAGCAGTGCGCCGCCGACAGCAGCCACCTCTCCGCCACCAGGACGGCCCCGCAGCGGTGCTCCCGCCGCCGCAGCCACAGGCTCACCTGCCACGGCCACTCCCCACGGGCCGCGGCGCTGCCACCCACAATCCTGGTCATCGCTGCCACCGGTGCCAGGCCGCAGTCTGCGGGGAGTCGGGTGACAGATCGGCGGGCTAGCGCATCCCCGCGTGCGCCCGCACTAGGCTGGGGGACCTCCTCAGGATGCCCGCTGTCAGGAACGCTGGACCTGGCGGTTAGCCTGCAAACGAGCCTCTGAGCTCCTCTCAAACAGGGTTTGAAACGCAGGACCAGCCCAGCAACTCCGCTCCCCTCCCCCCACCAAGCAGCTCCCCGGCCCGCGGAGCCAAGTTCCTTGTTGCCCCAGGGCCTTCGCACACCCTAGGCCGCTGCCCGAGAGGCCCTTCCCTGTCTCAGCAGCTCCTGTGCTTCCCCGGATGCTCGCCCCGGTTCTCTTTACTGGGGTGCTGTGTGAGCCTCCACACTTCCTCCAGGCTGTGAGGGGACCACCCTCCCCCCGCACAAGATGGCCTCTCAGAACACGCCTGCAGACAGAACTGGGGGGTTTCTAGGCTGTCCTAGCCTCGGCGCGAAGGGAAGGACACGGGGGAGGGGGGGCTGCCCTGTTCCCTTCACATCCCCCCCCCCCATGTGCCAGCACCATGGGGATCTTCCCCAGCACCAGGAGGCCTGGGGCATCTGACGGAAACAGCTCCCCGCCTGGAAATGCCACCCCACACGGGACAGCGCGAGAACGTGTGCCACTTCAGGGCTGCCCTCCCCTCCACTGCAGGCCAGGTGGACAAGTAAGGAACTTGGCTGTGACTCTCAGAGAAGCAAAGACCCGCAGGGCGGGCGGCCAGGCCTAGATGAAGTGGCTGCGGAGAGTGCGTTTCTGGCAGGAGCAGCAGCCCCGAAGTGTCCCTGCCCCTTCACCCAGCCCAGCAGAGCCGGAACCAGTGCCCCGAGACAGGAAGAGCCCCCTTTGGTCCAGTCCAGCTGCGGAACTTCCCAGCGGGTTCCGGGCTGGAGGCACCGCATCCGTCTTAACTTTGTGTTGCCAGGGAAACAGGACCTGGGTACCTGAGTCTAGACCCTTGCCTGGACCCCTGGCATGTGGTCGACTGGGCCTTCAGCCAATGGAGACTGCTTCTTTTCAATGCCATCCACCCCCCCGCCCCCTGGTGGCCCCAGGCCCCACGACGACCCGCCCCATCCTCGGTCTGAACCACACCCTGGTTCCGATGGTGCGTGGGTTCCTCGTTGCAACAAGCGCCTGAACCTGACTTTGTGGGCACAGGTCTGTGCCTGAGCGACCCAGGCTCACTGGGCCACCTGTGCAGACATCCACGTGTGCAAGAGAAAGGGAAAATAGCCCTCATGACACATCCTAGAGATCGTGACTATGAGCACGTCCCCCAACTTCTGTGTCCTGGGGTTAGGTCACACACACACACACACACACACACACACCCACACCCACACACACACACACACACACACCCCACCAGACCACAGTCTCTGCAGGGGAGTCATGAGGATGCTGGAGGCGGGGACGTGGAACAGCTGGGAATTCTGGGAAACTCCCCAGGAAGAAGGGAAGTGGGTGCGGCAGCCCCTCGTGCTGAACCCCTGGGACTCCCAGAAGCTCGCTCGGTCCCTGCTGACCTGCTCCCCACCTGAATGAAGCCAGACCACTGTCTCTCAGCATCTGGACGCAAGCACAACGTCCATGTCCGCTGGGGGCCGCCGGGGGTCGCGTGCCGGCGCCCTTCTGCCGCCCCCCAGCCCTGCCCCCACCCCACCTGAGTGTGTCCCTTGAAACTGACACGGTGGGGGGAGCCAGGAGGGGATGGGCACTGAGACAGGGGCCCCCCAGAAGCCATGCCTCATCCTGCCCTCTGCCCGCCCCCCCCAACGCTGCAGCCCGTACAAAGTCTGGCTGTGCTCCACAGGCCTTGACCGTGGGCCTGCCGTATGTGCTCATCCCTTCGGACCGCTGTTTAATAAAAATTAACGCTCTGGGTACAACGTGAAGGATCGCGAAGGCACGTTTTCTGTCAGTATCTCTCTGGGCCGGTTCTGTGGGGATGGGCTGTGCTTTAGCTGGTGGGGCGGGGCGGGGGGGAGCCCCGAGCGGGGCCTGCACCGCCCCCTTCTACCTCCTGCCCACCAGGGACCTGGCGTGTGTCTCACCGACGCCGGGGTCCCTGGGGCGCTGCGGGCTTAGCCCTGGGCGGCCCAGAGCCTCTCGTGCACACTGGGTGCATGGACGCGGCCGCAGACCCTCCAGCGGGCGCCTGCCTGCCCGCCCGGTGCCCCAGGAGACACTCCATGTCATAACAGGGGCAGACGGGGGCACGGGGTGGCCCAGCCGATGGGGCATCTGCCCCTTGATTTCAGCTCAGGTCATGGTTGCAGGTGGTGGGATCAAGCCCCATGTTGGGCTCTGAGCTCAGAGGGCACAGCCTGCTTGGGATTCTCTCTCTCTCTGCCCCTCCCTGGCTCATCCTCTGTCTCTCTGTGTCTCAATAATAAACAAACATTTTAAAAATTTTTAGTAAAAACAAAGGCACAGTTAAGCATCTGGCTTCAGCTTGGGGCATGGGCTTGTGGCCGGGGAGTCAGGCCGGCCGGCATCACGCTCTGCGCTGACCGTGCAGAGCCAGTTTGGGCTTCTCCCCCGCTCTCTGCCCCTCCCCTACTTGTGCTACGTGAATGAACAAACTTAAAACAACTAAAAATAAATAATAAAACAGGAGCAGCCAGGCTGGGGGGTAAGCCACTAGACCACATACGTCTGAGCAAGCAGTGCTAGTGTCCCTGGCTCTCAGGACAGGGGCCTGACACAGTGTGACAGGTATCCTACAGGTGAGGACGTGAGGACAGACATGCACAGAGGGATGACCCCGTGAGGGGGGGAGAGCACAGCATCTGCTCAGACTTCCGACCTCCAGCCTGGGCGAGAACAGAGGTCTGCTGAAGCCCCCCACCCCCACCCCCACCCGAAGCAGCATGACACCTGTAATGGGACCCTCCCCAGTACCTGGTGGCTGGAAGCCCAAGCTGGTCCCTGGGGTTTCTGGAAGCGTCTGTCCCCCGGCAGTGGCGCCTACGGTGGCCGTGGCCATGCTGGTGGCCATGCTGGTGGCCCAGGGAGCGGCTGTGCTGGTCAGGACCCCTGGGACTGTGGAGCCAGCTGCCGTCCCAGAGGACTGCCTGGTGGCGAGTGTCCCCGTGGTGGGGCGGGGGCCGGAGGCCATGGTGTCCGTGATCCAGCCCTTCAGCCTGGTGATCCGAGTGTACACGCCAGGCCTCCGGGCCTGGGCGCAGCCGACCCCCCAGCTCACAATCCCCGCCAGGTAGAACACGCCAGGGGCCTCCTCGCAGGCCAGGGGTCCCCCAGAGTCGCCCTGAAAGTGAAGGAAGGAGAAGGGGAGTCACATCTGTCGTGGCCATCAGTTCACACCATGATCAAGTCGGGCCACACACCGTGCGCCCCCAGCACGCACGGTGACGCAGGTCACTTATTCCTCAGAGGCCGGGGGCGGGGGTTCTCGCCCGGCCATCACGTCTCGGGGAGGCGGAAAGGAGCCCTGGCAGAGTCCACATGTAGGGTGTAGCCGAGACCCCGGCCCGCAACTGCCATTGGACGTGCAGGTCGAAGCGCCTTCAGAATGTTCCAGCACACCAGCCTTTGAGCCGTCCCAGTGGGGGCTGCAGACACCGAGCGGCGCGCACGGGCCAGCCCCGCCGGGCCCCACGCTCCTCTCCAACCCACAAAGCCTGTGATCAGAAAAAATGGGTCTCGCAGCACCCAGCTTGCGCAGGACTGACGCAGCCCTGCCCCTGGTCCCGGGCCCCCTGCCCCATCTTACTGTCCCCAGCGGTACACCCGTCCCTGATTCTTCCTTGTCACGGTTATCCTGCCTGGTCACGAGCCATAACTTTGCCCTCCCGCATGAATTTAAAATCAGCTTGCCAAGTCACATATTGAAATGCTATTGGAAACTGCAATGACTTACAGGAGAAAATGGAGAGAAAGATCTTCATAATATTGTTTTCCTACCCATGAATATGCTTTATTTTTCCATTCATTCAGTCCTTTTTATTTTCTTCAGAGTTTGATAATTGAGCATCTTGCAGAGTTTACTTCTGGACACCAGACAGGTTTTGGTCCCACTGTCCGTGGGTCCCTTTTTCTCTGATGCTGATTTTAGATGGGAAATGGAATGTTCTGGACTTTGTATGATGATCTCAAATCAAGCCATACTTGCTCAACTCATGAATCTTCGTAGTTTACTTGAATCTGTATGGTTTTAGTTTTTTCTTTTTTGATAGTCATGCGACTGCAGATTACATTTTTGTCTATTTTACAAATCCTCATACTTTTGTTTTTTCATGACTTTCTGCGTTAATCCAGATGTCCTTGGCAACGGCAGGCAGCTCTGTGTGATGGAAGCCTTGTTTCACCAGCAACCGTGATGTCTGCTGCAGGATTCTGTTTTCTATCTTCCACACGGCTAGAACTTTTTTTAAATTGTAATTACGAATGGTTGTTAAAAATTATAAGATGCCTTTTTCTGTGGTTTTGGAGATGACGCCTCTCTGGTCCACCAATGTGATGACTGGCATTACTTGGCTTCTCCTGTGTCAGACTGGACTTTGACATAAACTCACTGTGGTTGTGATTTATTGTCCTTTTAACATATTAGTTTTAATCTAATATCTTATTAAGGGTTTTGCATCGATGTTTCTTTTTCCTTTAAAGATTTTTTAAAATGTTGTTTGAGAGACAGACAGTGGAGGGGAGGAGGAAGAGGAGCAGAGAGAGAGAACCCCAAGCAGGCTCTGTACTGAGTCCCTACACGTTTCCACCTGTGTGTTTCTTCGGCTTTCACAGCTCGGTGCTGGAGCCCGGTCTCCCTCCGGGTGGGGCGCCCACACCCCGGGTGCTCAGCAGCTGCCCTGCTGAACGGTCCCGTCACATGTGTCAAAACCTGTGACTAGCTTTTCTCCTTGGGACACATGCTGCACATTTTTCAGTCAGCATGTCTATTTTCACACGCGCCCACCACACACTTGAACCGCAGCCTCATGCTCTGCTTGGAAATAGGATCATTTCTCTAAGCCACACGCTTAAAGGCACTCGGTTCCCTCCAGGGCCCCCCGCTCCGCCCGCGGCACCGACACTTCTCTCCCTGCCGTTTCTGCAGATGCCGGGCGGCGGCCGGATGCCCACCTGGCAGGAGTCCACCTTGCCCTCCAGGAAGCCGGCACAGAGCATCCTGTCCGTGAGCGAGAAGTTGTAGAGCGCGCTGCACGCCTTCTGGTCTATGATGCCCACAGACGCTCTCTGGAGAATGTCAGGCTTGGTGGCTGCCGAGGAGAGGACACCCCGTGCAGGGCCGCTTACAGAGTGACCCCTGCTCACGCAGCACCCGCCCCCGGGGAGGGGAGTCCCTGCCCTACGGATGAAGACCCACAGCCCCGCAGGGCACGGGACGTGAAGAGGCGGCGGACCCCACGCCCCCACTCAGCGCCCTACAATCTCACCACGGTCCCCAGGCAGGTTCCCTAGCGCCTTGGGTGACCTGCAGGGAGGCCTCTCTGAGGTTCCAAAAGCAGCACTAACTCTTGGGGGTTCCCCAAGGGGACAGCACAGGGGTGTCCGAACTTTTCTACTACAGAATCATGGCTTCCCGGGCAGTCTGTTGGGACAAGTGCGCTCTGCCCTGTAGCAGGAAAGCACCCCGAGTCGGTCTGAGAAGGAACGGGGGGGGGGGGGGGCACCAATACACTTTGCGGAGCAGCCGCACAGCCTGTGGGCCAGAGCCCGTGACCCTGGGGGAGTGGGGGGCGTGGCCTGCAGGTGTGGGGAGCTCACCATTCCCCTCCTGTGTGTTCCCCCACCCGGAGATCATGCACTTCCGGCCCACAGGGAACTTCTGGATGGCCAGGGGCAGGCAGACGGGCTGGATGTACTTGTTGAAATCCAGGGGCCCGGCCAGCTCCAGCACGGCCACGTCGAAGTCCAGGAGGCCGGGGTTGTACTGGGGGTGCAGCACTGCCCGCTTGAGCCCCATCTTCACTGGGTTTCCGCCGACGCCCATGAGGGACGCGGTGCCCAGCTGGGCCCGCACCAGCTCCACCTTTGTGCTGCCGACAAGGGGCGCTCAGACACCCTGCTGCCCCCAGGCCGCCAGCCAGAGCTGAGGGCCAGGGTCTGGGGAGGGGCCATACAGCTGTTCCCCAAAAGTGGCCCCAGGCCAGGGGGTCTCAGACAAGGCAGGGAGCCCCTGGGGGTTCATCTCCTCTGGCTACAACACAAGGGGCCCCTGGTGCCCGGCGACTGACAGACTGACCCTGGGCAGAGGGGAAGACACCCCCACTCATCCCCCAGAGAGCAGCCCAGCAAAATCCTCACCCCAGGAGCTACAGCCCAGGTGGGGCCCCTGAGATGCCTCCCCAGGACCCCCACTTCGCCCGCCTGTCCCCTCTGGTCTGCAGCTGGACAGACAGCCGTTCTTCAGCCCTTCGAGGGCGGGGGCACCTGGTGACAGAGTGTGGGGGGCGCTGCGCGGCCCTCAGGGCTGGGGTGGGCCTTACTGGTTGAAGCAGTGGGCGGCGGACAGCAGCCAGCGGTCCCCCACCACGGCGGCGCCGCAGAAGTGCCGGGAGCCCTCCTTCAGGCTGGCCTGCCAGGGCACTTCCCCAGACGCGGCTCCCAGCCCGCCCACGATCCGAGGGGGCTTCTCCATGGCGGGCCTGGCCCCGCACTCTGTGGGGGACAGGGGAGAAGGGCCGGCGTGTCCGCTGCTGGGAGCCAGGGCTCGGACCGCAGCGCCTCTCTGTCCCACACGGAGCTGCCCAGAGCCGGCACCACTCCGTCCCGCCCCACAGGGGCCCACACCTGCCCACCCTGCACCCCCAGAAAGCACCTTGTGGCCTCGAGGCGGTGACGGAGTCTGCAGGCACAGTGCTGGGGCCCGGCGTGGGCCCGGCAGGGGTGTGGGCTGCCGGGCTCTCGGGACTGGTGGGCTGCACGGTGCTGGCGGTAGTGGGGGCCACTGCGGGGGCCAGAGGCCGGCCCGCCGTGGCGATGGCCTCCAGGATCCAGTCACGCAGCCTGGTCACTCGGGCGTAGACGCCAGGGCGCCGGGCTTCTGCACAGCCGATTCCCCAGCTCACGACGCCGGCCAGGAAGAACCTACCAGAGGGCTCCTTGCAGACGAGGGGGCCTCCCGAGTCGCCCTGGGGGACAGAGGCACCCTTCAGGGGGGGCCAGGGGCAGCCTGGCGGAAGCCAGTCCAAACCCCAGAGCCACGTGCTCCTGGATGCTCCTGCATCCCCTCTGTCTGCTCCTCATAGAAACAAGGCAGGACAGCTGGGCTGCGGGGTCTCCAAGGTCTCTCGGCGCAGACCTCCCCCTTCCTCGTCCAGGGGGTCTCTGAAAACGTCGCGCTCGCTAAGGTGGCAGCGTGGCCGCCTGGTCCCTTGCTGGCGGCTGCGCTTCCCAAGAGGCCTGGTCCGTCTGCTCACACCCAGCTGGCCTGGACTCTCACCTTCTCAAGCACTCGCCCCCCCCCACCATTTCCCCACGTTTTCCCAGGCCCCAGTGTTGCTGTGGCACCGAGGGCAGGTAGCGGCCTCCCCTCCCCCACCCAGCAGGCTTCAGAAATTCGACCAAAACTGTAAAGGAAAAAGGAAGGAATCCAGGGCTAAAAGCCAAGCAGGGAAGTCTTGGTGGCGGACTGGAAACCGTGAGCACCCCCTCTCCGGGGCGGAAACCTGGGGCCTCGGGCAGGTGGGGCTCACCTGGCAGGAGTCCACCTTCCCGTCCAGGTAGCCGGCACACACCATCCTGTCAGTGAGCGAGTGGCCGTACAGGCTGGCACACAGGTCCTGGTCCAGCAGCTCCACGGTGGCTTTCTGCAGCACTTCCGGCTTGACCACTGCCCAGGACACAGACCAGCAGGACGAGCACGTCAGGACCACGGGCAGCGCCGTGGAGCCTGGAGGCTGCGGGATGTCTCTGCTCTGGCCCTCGGTGTCCCCAGCCGGAGGGGGACCTACCTGCTGCGGCTGCCAGCTCGGAGCACACTCTGCAGCCACCCACCAAGAGCCCTCTGGGCCCAGACAGCAAAGAGGCGCCAAAGTTAACACCCAGGACTGGGCCCCCTCACTTCCCTGAGCCTCCCCTGACCTGCTTCTGCGTTGGTCTCGTCCCGTTCTGCTGAAACCTTTCCTCAGCCTGCAGCCGGCGCCATCTGCGCTGCACATTATATTGTGATCCCCCTCAAATCCGCTCCTCAAATCCTCCAGCGTGATCCCCCAGCTCAAACCAAAAGTCCAAGTCTGGACCGCTGACCCCAGGGCCTTTATGCCTGCTGTCCCAGCTGCTGAGAACGCTGTCCCTGCAGAATCTGCCTGCCTTCCTCCTTCACCCCTTCCTCAAGCCCCCCAACCACGCCGTTAGAGCCTGCAGCCCCCAGCCTCGCCCAGCCTCTCCCTCTGCTGCACTCCTCACCCCTGTCCTCCTCTTCACCTACTTCCTTCCAGGGCTATGCTGTCCAGCCCATCGGCCACTGGCTACATGCGGCTATTTAAATGAAGATCTAAATGTGTTAAGATGCAATAAAATGTGAAAACTCAGTTTCTCAGCCACACGGCCATGGCCACCTTGAAGGGGGCTGGTGGCTCCTACAGCAGGTGTCACAAACATCAGGCACACCCCCAACCCCAAGGGAAGCGCTCCTGGATGGCGCTGGTCTGCGAGCCACGTGGGGAGGCCGTCTGCTTGCTTCCTGCCCCGTCCCTGGACCTGTCCGTGGACCCGGGGTCGGTGAACGGGGGAGGCTGAAATGTCTACGGATCGGGTTTATTCATCTTCATCTTCCCCCCTAACTAAGTCCACGTGGAAAATACCTTCCTTTTCAGAAGGTGTAAAAATAGTACAGGATTTGTCTTTGCTTTCATATTAGGCAGGCACAGAGCTAAGAAAACCTCACATCACAGGCCGTGGGCCCCCTGCTTCCATGCACGGCCACTGGAACGGCCTGCGGCCAGCGCTCCTGTGCAGGACAGTTTGCTCTAGAATGTTCTAGGCGGGCGTCATCCAATAGGACTTCCCACAATGACGGGAACTCTCACTGCAGGACAACCTCCTGTCCCAACACTTTACCTCCCCCACCGGGTCGGAGCCGAGGCGGCACTTTCAGGGTCCTTCCCTGAAGCAGTCCCCACCCCATTCCTTTTCCCTGTGACAGCCTGTGGGGTCTCCATCCAGCACTTTCTACCATCAGATCACAGTGGATTCTCACCCCTCCTACCAGACAGCTCCGTTCCGTGGCCGCCGCACCTGCCTCACTCTGGGCCGGTGAAGCACGGCTTACAGGAAGGGGCCTCTGGCCTCAAGCGTCTCGTGGGCCCAGCTGTAACCTTGACCGACTGCCTTCTGCGCACGCGCCTGGCTGATGCTAGGCGCTGGAGTCCGCGTGCAAAGCAGCTTACTAGACGCCCCCCCCCGCGCCTTGGGCCGCCGCGCGACTCTGCCCAGGGACCACTCCAGCCATCACCCACAAAGAGCACAAGCCGTGGCAGTGAACACACCCCGGAAAGGCCGCCGTTTCTGGCCCAAGCTGCAACCGCAGGGCACACCCGCGAACAACACGGAGCTGCCCGGAGGATCGATCTGGGGCCCAGGACCCCCCCGCTGCGGGGGGGGGGGGCGACTTACGGAAGTCCTCCTTGAGGTAGCCCCAGCCGGAGATGAGGCACTTCCGGCGCGGCGGGAAGACGTGCGTGGCGGCGGGCAGGCACACGGGCTGGACGTGCCTGCTGAAGGCCAGCGGGCCGGCCAGCTCCAGCACCGCCACGTCGAAGTCGGCCGTGTCCGGGTTGTACAGGGGGTGCGGGGTGATGCGGGCCACGCGCATGCGCACTGCGCTGGCCTCCGCGCCGCTGAGGCGGGTCGTGCCCGCGTACGCCACCCACTCCGTCGGGTCCTGGAACCTGCGGGGCAGAGAAGCCATGGCTCCGGGGCCCACCCGGCGCGGACCGGCAGCGGGGACAGCACAGAGGCGGCAGCCGCCCTGGGAGCGGCCCCGGGGTGCGCCCCGAAACTCAGTCATCACGCAACATCGTCAAAAACGAAATGGATGTAAAAGAACCCGTTCCACGCCAATTTTTAGTGTTTGACACGAAGACAGATCTGGGTGCAGAATGTTGGGTGGGGGTGGGGGTCAAGGCCCACAGGCCTTGGGAAAAACCACGTCTTCGCGCCTCACACAGAACAGCCGAACGAAGGCCGCGCCCCGAGGCCCCGCGTCAGCGCTGGTGGGCGGCTCCGGACAGTTCCCTGTGCATTTGTGTGTGTGTTTTGCAACATGACAGGAAGATGGTATTACTTGTCATGACTGTTCTGGGGGACCCCTCACACTTTGCCCCCCCCAAGAGCGCCTCGCTCCCCTCATGGGCCCGGAACCGGGTCACAGGGACCACGTGCTCAGAAGCCCTCCCTCCCCCGCCCCCCGCCCGTTCTCCACAGCTTTACAGAACCATTCTGCTGAAGGTCAAAACTCTTACTGCCTCAGAAATTGTTCAGATGGTCAAGTTTCTCGTTATATGTACGTTTTCCCAGAATAAGAAAGAACGGAAACACATAGACAGCTCTGACAGACCCTTGGGACATGGTGTGACCATACCGCAGGTGCGGGCGGCAGTGTTCCCTGTTTGTGCAGACACGTGTGGCAGAGTCGGGGGCGCATAGCGCTGGGGCGGGGGGGACACCGAACGGCTTGGCAGGAAAAGACGCGTCGCCACACGCGTGGGTGAAGGCGCAGCCAGAGCGACACTAACTCGGCAAAGCGGCGATGCGTGATGCGTGCCACCGTCAGGCGCGAGCGCCCAGGTGTCTGTCGTGCTGCGTTCTCGTCTCTTCCATCTGCCTCACTAATGCCGTGATGAAATACAGGAGCACAGCACTGATGGGAAACCGCCGCCCCTGCTGTCCTCAGCTGTGACTCTTCTGGCATCCGTCCCCCAGGCTGGCAGCTCCCGAGGCTGACAGCAGGCTGCCCGAGGGGCCTGGCGACACGCCAGCAAGCTGTAAAGTACCGAACTGTCTGTCCAGACTGCCCTGCCCTCTCCCCCAGGTCTCCGCAGACCGCAGCAACCAAAGAGCAAAGCCTGGCACAGAGGCTTCTAGAACCTTCTCCCACCTTTGACCAGCTCCATTTTGCCTGGCCACTCTGGTTTGTTAAAGATTCTGACCATCCTCAACAACGACAAGCAACAACCTGGTTCAATAATGGGTAAAGGGTTCAAACACACATTTCCCTAAAGAAGATACACAGGTGGGCAACAAGCCGGTGAGAGGGGCCCCACACCACGCGCCATCAGGGGGCTCAGGTCACAGCCGCTGCGGTGGCTCAGGTCAAGATGGAAGATGAAGCCGTGTGCTGGGGAGCACAGGGGACACTGGAGGGCCCCACGCGGCACGCAGGGACGGGAAACAGCACAACTCCCGGGGAAAACTGCGGCAGTTCCTCAGAAGATTTAAACACAGATTTAGATGACCCAGCGATCCCACTCCTAGTCTGTACCCAGAGAAACTGGAAATACGACTCAAACCGTCTGCCTGTGTCCACAGCAACAGGACTCAGGGCCACCAAGAGCTGATGGAAGCACCGAGCGTCCCTCCGTGGATGAAGGACAAGCACAATGTGTCTGTCCACACGCTGGGACATCACCAGCCCCAGGAAGGAAGGACATCCTGCCACCCACCACCACATGGACCCAGGGGACACTGAGCGCAGTGACAGAAGCCAGACACAGAAGGACACGTCCTATGTGACCCCACTCACAGGGGCCCCCAGACGAGTCCTGTCCACAGACAGAGTAGGTGGAGGGAGCCAAGGCTGGGGCGGGGGGCAGGGAGTCAGTGTTCCATGGGGACAGTCTCAGTTTGGGGACACGGAAAGTTCTAGAGATGGGCGGGGGGGGGGGTGGCCGCACAGCAGTGTGAACAATGCTACTGAATTGTGATGGTTAAGGTGGTACATTTATGGCGTGTACATTTTACCACGATCTAAAAAATAAGAACATTCAGATTCGATAACAACAAAGAGAAAAGGAAGGCGGGGAGGGACAAGAGCGCTCCAAGGGGCTCTGAGGCCCCCAGGAAAGGCGGCGCCCCCGGGTGGGGTGGAAGGCGGGGCCGGGCCGCAGGGCTCACCCGTTGAAGCAGTGGGCCGCGGACACCAGCCACCTGGCCCCCACGACAGCAGCCCCGCAGAAGTGCTCCTTGTTCTCCCGAAGGCTGACTTGCCACGGGAGCTCCCCGGGGGACGCCTCGCCGCCGCCCACGATCCGGCCGGCCGTCTTCCAGCCGGGCTGCCGACCACAGTCTGCAAGACAGAGGCCGCCCACCAGGGCCCTCAGGAGGCAGGGCCACACCTGCGCAGAACCTCGCATCCCCGCCACGCTCTCGTTCAAAGACACACGCTCGGTCCCTTGCACTTGGCTTTGCTGACTGTGTCCCCCGGCCCTCCCGTGCCCCGTCTCCGGCTGCCCGACAGGTCAACGCCCGCGGCTGCGGCAGGAAAGGTCTCTGCCGGGGCCCTTCCTCCGCCGCGAGCACAGGCGGCGTTCGAGCGACCTTCGCTTGGCCGCATCACACCCGCCGTGGGGCTCGTGGCCAAGGGCGAGTCCAGGTGGGAATACCACCCGTCGACTTGATTCTGGGTGTGCTGACTCGTAAAGCAAAGGGTGCACCCCTGGCTTCCTCATGCTTCTAGCTGCTTGGAGGGCACTTGCCGCCTCCTCCCCCACTCGGCCTCCACGGTCTCCCCCAACACGACTGCAGCTCGTGTTGTCGCGGCACACAATTACCCGAGGAGAGCGATCCACGTGCTGCACATTGCAGAGCGGGCGCTGTGGCCCTGGACCACCCCCGGGGAGGGCCCTCTAGGCTCTCGGACTGTTGCTTAGGAGCAGCTTGACCTCCCGGGAGAGCCGGGTCATCCAAAAACTCACGATGACCTGAGGCCATGTGGTATCACCCTGACCTCTGGGGCTAAGTTTTTTGGTCTGAGTTGTATCCCCCGGAAAGATGAAGATTTAACCCCCAGTACCTGCAAATGTGACTTATTTGGAAATAGGTCTTCATAGACGATCAAATTAAGATGAAGTCATTAGTGAGGGCCCTAAGGCCAAAGACTGATGTGTTCAAAAAAGGGGAGATTTGGACAAAGGCATGCGCATAGGGAGCGTGCCGTGTGGACACGACGGCAGAGATCTGGGGGCCACTTCTATAAGCCACGCAGTCCAGACCTCCAACAAGCCCCGGAAGCCAGGAGGGGGGCATGAAACAGATTCTCCACCGCAGGCTCAGGAGGAACCAAACCTCCTGCGACCTTGCCCTTGGCTTCCAGCCTCCGGACTGTGCCAGGGAACATCCCTGTTGTCCAGGCCAGCCCTGGGACTCTCCCACCTGAAGTGGGCCGCGCTGGTGCCGCCTGCCCGGGGGACCTGGGACACCAAGCCGCACCACGAGCACTTGCGGGCTGCTGGGGGACAGCCAGGCCAGCGCCGTCCCTGTGGCGGCGCCGGACGCTGGGAGCTGTAACCTTGCCCAGGACGCCTTCCTGAGTTCCGTGGGTCCTTCCAGCAAGTCACTGAGCCTCAGGGGGCTTTGGGGACCCCCGGCCACAGCCGCTAATTTCAGTCGGCCCCCACAGGTCATCCTCCACGTCCAGGTGCCACACGCCACCAATGTCGCATCGTAGATTTTGCAAGTTTCAAAATTCTGACGCATCTGCCTTTTCATGGGACATTATGTCTCAACTCCTTCGGGCTCCTTTTGTGTCTGGCGAAGTTTTACTACAATTCTCTGTAACATTACAGGCTTGACGGGCTTAGGGTTGCTACTGATCACACGTGGGATATTTTTTGTTTTGCATTTTATCTTCTGACCCGTGGGCACTTGCATGAAGCAAAGGACCTGCTTCTGTGCGCGCCGTTCCTCTCCTCAGTGTCAGGCTTCCTTGTTTTCCAACACCCGGCTCGTCAATGTATGGACCCAGTCCTAGTCGGTCACATCCGCTGTGAGTGACGAGGGCTCTCTCTTCCCTCCCGCACTCTTACCCTTCGGCCTGGGCTACCGTGGCTGGAAAACTGGCTCCTCTTACAGCACTGGGACTGTAAGACCCCCCGGCCCCAATCCCCCTGCACCGAGGACGGAGCGCCAGCACGCCTCGGCGGGGACCCAGCCCGTCAGCCACCGTCCTGGGCGCCCCCCCTTCCTCTGCGCAGCGGCTGTGCCGCGCGGAATGTGCACAGTGGGCCGGACAGCAGGGCCAGCAGCTGACCCCGGAGAGGGGACACGGCCAGAGACTGGCCAGGCGGGGGACTGACCGCAGTGCGCCTCGTCAGATCCGTCGGAGCAGTCCACGCTGTCATCGCACTCCGGGTTCACTTTGGTCACACACTGGCCGTTGCGGCAGGAAAAGGCGCTCCCTGGGCAGTGACCTGAGGGCGGACGAGAACCAAGCTCCTGACCCCGCTCCGCGTCTCCCGGCCGCAGCAAGATGCTGCTTGCTTCTCAGAGCCTTCAGAGCGTGGAAAACATCTTTTGTGCTTCGTTGGCCCTAAAGGTTTTGGAAATAATCTTCTCAGGACCAGTACAGAGATCGACCTGAGGACACCAGTCAGCACAGAGGCCAGGGCCATAAAACGGGAGCGAGGCACACTGTGTGCCTCCACATTTTCGAGCGCCCACATTTTTTTAAGTAAGACACAGGTGAAATTGAACCTTTTGGGGCACCTGGGGGGCTCAGTCGGTTGAGCGTCCAACTTCAGCTCAGGTCATGATCTTGTGGTTCATGGGTTCAAGCCCCACGTTGGGCTCTGTGCTGACAGCTCAGAGCCTGGAGCTGCTTCAGATTCTGTGTCTCCCTCTCTCTCTCTCTCGCTCCTTCCCCCGCTCATGTTCTGTCTTTTTCTCTCTTTCTCTCAAATAGAAAAAATGTCTGCCCCTCCCCTGCTCGCACTCTTTTTTTCTCTCTCTCAAATGGAAATAGGACTTTAAGTAATAGATTTACAAGAAGAAATCTAACTTTTCAAGTTGCAGGAAAACACATATAACATCAAGTTTACTACGTGAGCCATTTTAGGTGTCCGGTACACGTGTGGGCCTGACTGCCCTCCGGGAGGGCGTCCTGGCACGTGGGGGCGGAGCGGCACGCTGGGCACCCACGCTGTGCCAGGAGCCCCGCCCCTGACTACCAGATGTCCCTGGACGCCCGCCCAGCATCCCGTGGGGCCAGGATTGACCGCACTGAGGACTCCATGTGGTACTCATTCGTTTTCTTTTTCCAAAGCATTTGTTTGTGTTTTGTCTTTTAACAGCCGATTTCTACCATTTTTCAAAAAACATCAGTAATGTTTTCTCTTCCTCATGTTTGGCCCTGTGTACTTCATCTCATCTTTGCATCTTTTGCCCATACCGGATGGGAAGTCCATCCCTGCTGGCCCCCGAGGCGGCTGTGTGCACCAGTCTTCCCTGCCTCGGAGGGAGCCGGCTGTGTGCTGCAGGAAGCCTGGGGAGCCCCCCGGTGGCTCTGGAGACTCTGCAGAGGGCGGGGAGCTCCGTGGGAGAGGGCAAGACATACCTGATTTTAGGTCTCTCTCTGTCAGGGGTGCTTTCTGGCTTCCTGCAGTGAAACGGACAAGAGATAGAAGTTCATCCAGTGAGTTCTGTAGTTCTTTGAAAACATCGGATTGCAAATCAGAGAGCTGAACGCTCTACCACGGGAGCCACAAATTCCAACTTAAATCAATTAAGATGAAATCAAAAGGAATATTCCGCTGCTCCATCTCACTGGCTGCATGACAGGCGCTCAAAAGCCACATGGGGCAGGTGGCCACCGCAGGGACTGTGTAGGCACGAGACCAAGGAGAATTCAATTAGCACTGATACTGAGGTGACTAAGACTCAATTAGCAACGTCAGAGCTGGTGGGCAAGGGCCATAAATGTCCAGTAGGAACTGGACAAGGTCAAGGCAAGCAATCTTTACCCTGATGACAGAGTGAACTCATGTCTGGCTCTCCAACCATGATGCACTGCACCATCAGATTTTATGGGGAAGTTTTTGGTTCATATGGAATCTGTATCATCAGATTTTAGAACATGGCAGTTACTCTTATTTCTATACCAGGGTTAGCAAATAATGGCTGCAGGCTAAATGCGGCCCACCATTTGATCATCCAAATAAAGTTTTATCAATACACAGCTGTGCCCATTTGTTTATGTATCATCTTTAACTCTCACATGACAACAGCAGAGTAAGCAGCCTCGACAGAGGCCCAACAGGCTGCAGAGACGAGAACAGTTACACTCTGGCCATTGGCAGCTTGCTGTCCCCTGGTCTGTACTATTGAGGGTAAAGCAATGTGCGTATGTTTTCTTTTCAGGGGAGCGAGCAGCTGTTGAAAACCTAAAGTTCAATGCAACGTTCAGCTGCGCCTCTCCCACAGCCTCCTCCTGATGCCTTTCGGGGTCTAACAGCCTACTTGCCTGTGAGCTGAGCAGACACAACGGTGCCGTGGGCAGCCAGGGGGAGGCCGCGCCCCTGCAGCCTTGCTCGGAGTCCCTTCTGCAACAGCTCCTCCTCCAGGCCCAGACTCAGTGACTGCAAGGCTTGCAGCAGGAAGTGCAGCCGGAAATGCACCAAGACGCTGGCATTCCCATCCCTGCAGGGAGAAGAGAAGCCCTTGGGGAGGGAGGGCTCCTGCTGGAATCTTCTGGAACCTCTTGGGTGTCCACTGGGGTTCCTTCGCCTGAAAGGGGGCCCTGACCCACCTGTAACTTAGCACGGTGCAGCCCACACAGCTGGCTTCCAGTTCTGTCTCCCGAAAGCTGCTTACAAACTGCAACAGAAACCACAGCAGCACCCGCTGAGGCCCAGGCCGGCTGTCTCGTGGGGACCCGCTGCGAACACGCAGAGCTGGAGAGGGCACGGAACCGCGCCTCCTCTTCCGCTCACTACGCACGGCAGCCCAGAGTCGTGTGCAGGATGGGGAAAGGCCCTTGGAAGTTACTTGGATGGAAGTACTGCCCCATCAGCAGATGGATGGATAAAACGGGCCCATGCACATGGCCGGGAGCGAGGTGCGGACACAAGCGGCCTGTGGGACAGACCCTCAACACACACGCTCAGAGCAGGAACCAGACACAGGAGTGATTCCACGTGTGTGAAACGTCCAGAACAGCACATCCACAGGCAAGAAAGGGCTTCATGGGTGCGGGAGGCTGGGGAGGGACAGCTGATGGGGATGAGGTTGCTTTGGGGTGATGAAATGTTCTGGAACTAGGCAGAGATGATGGTTGTACAACTTTATGAATATACTAAATACCCCTGAATTGTTCGTTTTAAAAATGGTTAATTATATTTTATGCGAATTTTTACATTAAACTCTGCTTTGTGCAAACAGATGCTACTAGAAACTTCCTTATCTTTCGTGTGCTGTTCGAGTGACCACTATGCACTGTCTCGGTTTAGTACTGAAGGGCCCTCATCCTGGGACTGTGATCCGGAGAGTCCCCCGGCCCGGAAGGTGGCCTACGCCCAGGGCTCCCGTATGTCCCCATTCACCTGCCCTCTCAGTGGGGTGACTACCGGCCTCCCTGTGCACTGTCAGTGTCCCGGCTCGGCTGGCGCTCACTGCGTCTGCTCCTGAAGCATCCACCTCCTAAAACTCCCTCTAACCTGCTTCTCTTCCGTCCACTGAGTCCACGTCCCCCGCCCGTGTTCTAACCTGCCCTGTCCCACATGGTAGCCACGGGTCACACGTGGCTACTGAGCATTAGACGCATGGCTGGTGCCACAGGGGGACTGGCTTTTACGTTTTAGTGAATTCACACTTAGATTTTAAAACAGATGCTCCGCACGGTTACCAGAAAACTCAAGTATATTTGAGGCAACTGGGGTATGTAAATTTATGGAATCTACACAGGAAACAGGTATTCCTTATGAAAATTTAGCAACCACACTGCAATGTGAGTGTAAAACACACACCGGGTTTTGAAGACTCAACAGAAAAAAAGGTGAAAGGTCTCATTAATACCCGCTTTATCTATGCTGATGATGTCAAATGATAGTATTTTGGATACTCTGGGTTAAGTAAAATACATTAAAATCCAGCCTGTTTTCTTTTCCTCAATGTAGTGGCTAGAAACATTTACATCACACACAAGGCTCGTGCTCTATTCCGGACAGAGCGTTAGGGCGTGGGACCGAGCTCGGCAAGCTAACGCCCACGGACCAAATTCAAGTCATTACCTGTTTTTAGACAATTTACAAACTAAAAATGGTTTTTACAGTTTTAAATGGTTGGAAAAAATCAAAAGAAAAACATTTCACGGTACATGAGGATTGTATGAAATGTGTCAGGGTTGACACAGTTTTATTGGCACACGGCCCGACCCATCAATTCACCTGTCCTCTGTGCTACCTCTGGAGCTGCCTCAGGCCACGTCTGGTAGCTGGGCTGGAGAGCGGCCCCCAAAGGCCGTACGTCTTGCTGGTCTTGATGAGAGGAGAAACGTGTTGCTCCCTGGTCTGGAGAGTGGGGACTCGTAGCTGCGCCCTGCTCCTGCCACGTCTTGTCACGCAGCCTCCAGGCCACAGGCAGACTGCTCTCCTCTTACCTAGTGACCCTCCTGCTCTCTTATGATGGAATTTAAAACATTTTCTTTAGTTGAAATATAATTCACCTACCTACACTTCCCCTTGAAAAGGGGACAACTGGATGGGTCTGAGTGCATTCTCAGAGCTGTGCGACCATCACAACCAATCTCTGAATATTCCATCAGCCCCAAGGCAACCCCGCCTCCCCCAGCAGCCACGCCCCATCCCCAGCCCCTCTTCCTGTCTGAGGATGAGCCTGTCCTGGATGTGTCACACATGTGGGCTCACACCCCGCGTGGCCTCTCGTGTCTAGTTCCCTCCCGGAGCGTCGTGTGTTCAGGGTCTGTCCGCTGGGCGGCGGGTGTGGGCGCCTTGCTCCTGCTCACGGCCAAGGGTGCGTATGGGGGTGGGCCTCCTTGTGTTTACGTGTCACCCATTGATGAGCATTTGCGTGTCATGTTTTGGCTCTTGTGAATCATGCTGCCGTGAGCATGGGTGCAGGTTTTCTGTGAGGACATGAACTTTCATCTCTCCTGGGTAGACACCTACAAACAGGATTGCTAGATCCCATGGAAATTATGTTCACCCTTCCGACCGACCGCCTGCCTGTGTCTGCAGCAGCTGTCCTTTCAGGTGCCCACCAGTTGTGTGTGAGGCTCTGCTCTCTCCCCTGGAATACAACTTTTAACCTTTAAAAGTGCCTACAAGGGGCACCTGGGTGGCTCAGTCGGTTGAGCGTCCCAACTTCAGCCCAGGTCATGATCTCATAGTTCGTGGGTTTGAGCCCCACATCAGGTTCTGTAGCTCAGAGCCTGGAGCCTGTCTTGAGATTCTGTATACTCTCTCTGACCGCCCCCCCCCCCTGCCCACGGCTTGCACTGTCTCTCTCTGTCTCTCAAAAAGAAATAAAAAACATTAAAAGTGCCTACGAGTCAGTAGGGCTGTCGCACAGATGCCCCTCTGCCCTGCATTCCTGGGGCCACCCGCGCTGGCCACGACGGCCTCGTCCTCTCCGCCCCACGTGCTCTCTTCCCTGCCTCCCCGCCTGCCTGGGCTCCTCCCCTGCTGGGCTCTGCTCGCCTGCTCACAGCCCCCGGCCGCCCTCACCAGGCTTTCCAGAGCGGGCGTCAGGGTGCGGTAGTAGTCCGAGGCCTCGTGCTGCAAGCTGCGGGCGTAGCGGACCCCGTGCAGCTCCGCCGTGTGCTCCACGTCGACACCCTGTGTGGAGAGGGAGGCTGCGGACAAGACCAGGGCCCCGTGAGACAGCCTGAGTTCGGGGTCAGGGTGCAGTTAAGTCAGCCTCAAAGGCCCCCAGCCACCCAGAGGCCGTCACCCCAACAGGGGGTGGGCCGACTGCCAGGGTGTGGGGGCACCCTGCGTGACCACCAACAGCGCCCCCCTTCACCTCTCACACGGGTCTCGGTTCGGTGGCGGACTCACGGGCGCCCACCTGAGGCGCCTGGCCATCCCAGGTTTCCTGAGCGCAGGGCTAGCTCCTGCTCATGGATGTGTCAGAACTCACAAAATGACATACTAAAAATGATCCTAACTGCAATATACAAGAATAAAGGTAGCAGTCACATAAACCGTGACAGCTGGGTACCAATTCTATTTATTGTGAACGAATATCCCCCTAGGTAAACATGTGAGTATTTGTTTATTAATACAGTAGGATATAGATTCTAAGCTAATTCCAAAGACAGCTGTTTTTCTCATTCAAGAAACTAAAACTAAAGAGAAATGAGCACCCTGCAGTGTGGGCCCCGCCGCCTATGCTCCTTTCTAGGGCTTGCAGGAAGCTGTGCAAGTAGCAGGCACGGCCCACGCACGCGACCCCCAGCTTCCCTGAAGGCTAACGTCACCAACTAACATCTTGAGCTGTGTGGGGATGCGGTGCATTTGAATTTTAATTAAAGAACATTTTTAAAAATTGTTAAGTGCTTCTTAAAGACTTCCTTAGTTTCAGATGGAGATTATATTTACGTTGTTCCCAAAATGTATCTGTGCTTCTAGAATGCAAGTGTGAAGTCCCGCCCCCTGCCTCTCCCTGGTGAGGACACAGATGTGCTCACACAATACAACCACATGCATGTACACAGCACACTCACACATGCTTACACATGTGTGCACACTCACGGGTCCACCCACTCACCCAGCACACATTTTCCTGCATCTGACTTCCACAACCACTAGGGGGCCTCTGTCACACACTAGGCTGGGAGATACCCCAGATTCTCCACAAATACGCGAGCAAAATACCTAAGAAACATGTCTATACTACACATAATCAAGGAAACTCACAGAGCATTGCCAGTGTACTGTTTCTGCCACATGAGGACATTTTCCCTCAAACTGTTCTTTTTATCTTTTTTTCCCCCATGAAAAGGTGACCTTCCCATCGCCAAATAAAACTGTAGGAAGCTTATCATCTCAGAATACGCCTGTTCCAGGGCAGTGCCGCCCAGCAGAAATTCCTGTGATGACAGAATGTTCTAGAGCCACACTGTCCAGTGCAGTATCCATGAGACGCCCATGAAACATGGCTGGTGGGGAAACTGAACGGAGTTTTAAATTTACGTAACGTTAAATGATTTGGTTTGTTGGGGGTTTTTAAGTAGGCTTCTACCAGCGCGGACCCGAACGTGGGCCTTGAACTCCGGACCCTGAGGTCATAACATGAGCTGAGCTCAGGAGAATGACAGTTAACCAACCAAGCCACCCCGGCGCCCCTAATTTAACTGACTTAACCCTAAGAAGCCTCCGGGGCTCGGGCCGCCAGCCCTGGAAGCACCGGGGCAGGCGACACTGGACTGAGCGCTGTCGGCAGGGGTGAAGGGTGGAAACGGCTCGCGGTCTCACGGGGAGCGTCTGTCTAAACTCTCCGGACGAACAGCAGGGGGAATCTAGGCCAAACGCCGGACGGAAAAAGGCAAGCTCCCAAAGGGTCTGCAGGCTCCGCTGACGCACAACGAGTTCTCCCAAAACGGCACGAGGCGTTATCCATGGAAACGTGTCCGTGTGGGGAGACCCGCCACACCGTCAGCCACGCGTGGTCGCCGTCGCCACAGGGACGGGCGCGGGGAAAACCAGTGCAGAGGACAGCTCTGCGAACAGGTGTAACGGATCCAATGGTTCAAAATCAAAAGCCACCAAAGGGCATCTGGTGACCAATCTCCCTCCCGTGTCCTCTCCAGAGGTAACCGGTCAGTAGGCTCTGGAGCTCTCTTCCAGAAAACAATGGACGCACACAGACACGTTTTTTCTTACAATTCGGCACCTCTCTCTACTTTTTCAAACGTAGGCATCTCTAGATCATTCTACTGAAATATTTATTTGTATACCTGCAGCCCCACATTGTAGAGAGACCATACGTTTGTGTGGTTCACTCTGAGTAATATGACTGTCTACCAAAAAAAATATGAAATGGGGGCCACTTTGGAATGTAAGAGCATAAACCACATCGTTCATTTCTTACACTGCTCAAGTTTCTTAAAACCTGAGTGTTCATTTCGCTGTTTGTTTCCATATTCACCTCACCGAGAAAACTTCCTTGGAAAGCCTGCTCATGGGAAACGTGAACACGCAGTGCCTGCCGCCGCCCGGTGCGCCCACTCAGCCCAGAGCGCCAGGGGGTCCAGGCGCCCTCCAGGCGCCCAGGCCCCCGGCCTGCCTTCAATCCCACGCTTGCACGCTCAACCCTTTGGCTCTGGGATCATCATAACGTGCACACGACTGAACCACTTCTAAGCATCTTTGTGCAGGTTGCCCAGTGTGTGAACCGTGCGAGGCCACAGCGACTTACCCACGAGGACTCCCAGGGCGACCATGACGATGCCGGTGGCCACGACCGCACAGAGGGTCACGCGGCAGCACGCTGTGCAGGGAGCCGGGACTTCCTTTGCCGTCCCCGGCACAAGCTCTAAGTCACCAACGGTGGGCTCCATGGCTCCTAGACACTGGGAAGGCGACCTGGAGGCCGCCAAGAAAGGCGTCTCAGGGCTGGAGAAGCCTTCTCTTCCCCCAAGCAAGCGTCTTCCTCGCGCAGATGGGCAGCCTCCAACAGTGCCCTAGGGGCCCGTCTGGCAACCGTTTAACAAATCACCGCAAACCCAGTGCCGGAGACGAACCCAGACCTACTACTAAGCAGTTCTGGGCTCAAAAAGCCTAATATCCAGGCATGGGGACGGCCGGTCCCCTGGGGCCCCAAGGAGCCCCCTCTCCCCCCTCTTCTGGCTGCCAGAGGCGCCGCATCCCCGGCCCGCGGGTCCCTCCTCCCCCCTCAAGGCCGCAGCCGCCGTCTGCCCGTCTCTCTGCCTCCGACCCTCTACCTCCCTCTCGTGAGGACCTTGTGGAGACGCCGGGCCCCGGGAGACCCTGAGTCACCCTGCCTTAGGGGTCTTGACAACGTCCTCTCTGCCACGTGAGGTGACACATTCCGGGCTCCGGGACTAGAACAGCTGTCTCCGGCCACCGCTTAGCCTGTCTGCACAGAGTATGCGACGCAGAGCGAACAAGCTGGAGCATGGCCGAGCGCTGGCTCGGGCGCCCGCGCCGTCCTTCGTGGCTCTGGACTCCACGACAGTGGCCGCGGCCGCCAGCATCCCCAGCGGAGGGTCAGGCCTCTGCCCGCCCTCTGCCGAGAGAACGCCGGCTACTTATCCTCGGTGGGCCTCCGCTCCGAGAGAGCCAGGGGCAGCCATGCGCTCCCCTGTTCACGCGTCCAGCCCGCCCCTTCGTCCGGTCTCGCGAGACTTACGGGCCCAGGGCCTGCGAGGCCATCGCTTGGTGGTAGTCCCGCGAGAGCCCCGAGCCCGGGCCCCACGAGGCTGGGACTTAATCATAGTCCTTACAGAGAAACCTCGCGAGAGACCCGAGCCCAGGCCTCGAGAAGTCACCGTGCATAGTCCTGCTCAGCACGGCCTTGACTGTCGTCTCCCGAGAAACGCCGCCGAGGCCGCGCGAGGCCTTGAGAGGCAGGCGGGTGGGAGCCCGAGGCTGTCTCTGTGTCCAGCAGTTTCTGCGTGTCTTCAGTCTTCTCCAGGGAAGGGGCGAGAAGAGTAGCTGCACTTGCGGCCTCCTGCCTCCTCCTGTGCGATAGGCCGAGCGTGCGCCCGTGAGCGGCCTTCCCCTCCAGAGACGCCTTGAGCTGGGGGGCCCCTGGTCCACCTGGTGCCTGCACCCGCCCCTCTCTGCGCCGGGCTCGGGGAGGGGCCCGGGGAGCCCACAGCCGGCGCCTCCCGGGGGTCGCAGGGCTGCTTTGGGGGGGGGCTCTCTGGGCACCAACGGCAGGCCTGGGTGTCAGGAAAAATACCGGGCACCCAGATATGCTTGAATTTCAAACGAGCAAATCCTGCTTCTGTAGCAGGAGCGTGTCGCTGGCTTGGTTAATTTTATGTGTCCTCTTGGCTGTATCATGGAGCCTGGTTGATGAGTCAAACCTTATGCCAGAAGTTGCGGTGAAGGTAATTCTTAGATGTAATTACCTTTCCAGTTAGTAGATGTTGAATAGAGCAGGTGACCCTCCCTTTCGTGGGTGGGCCACATGCAATCAGTTGAAGGCCTTCAGGGACCAGAATGCTGCCTCCAGGAGGCAGAACACTGCTGCAGCGCCAGCTCTGCCCTGGGTCTCCAGTCTGCCCTGCGGATTCTGGACTCGCCAACCTCCACAGTCCTGTGAGCCAATTCCATAAAATACTTCTTGCTCTCCTTCATGTTGGCTGTGTTTCTCCGGAGAGCCCTGACTGATATAGCCCTTAACACACCTTGTGCAACATTTGGGTTATACTTATGCCAAAAATATATATACTACTTGTTGTTCATTTGAAATTTCGTATTTATCTGCTTTGCTGCATGTTTATTGTCAAGGCCGGAACCCTGTGCTGGGGCCCAGCCAAACTACTCCATCCTGGAGGGTGTGTGTCCCTGCTGGGAATGGCCACTCCATGCCTCACCGCCACCATCTGGAGCTGGGGAGAAAGGGGAGATGTGCGGGGGTGGCAGGGAGCGAGGCTGTGTAACACTTACCCCTTTATTCTCACACTTGAGCTGGATTGCCTTCGGAGGAGCCAGGGAATCTCTAAGAATCACTTGATGAAATGTTTTGGGGACAAAGACACCAAGATTCACCTCTGTGATTAGGGCTGGAAACTCAAGTTTAGTGTATGAGCTCATTGACACGCCCCCCAACCAAACACACACCCTATATTCATTCAGCCCCAGCTGCCCCTGCTACCCGCCCCCCCAAGCCTGTGGGTTTTCTAAGGATTCCTGTGTTCTCTGAATTGTCTTGTCATCACTGTCATTAGGACACAGAAGGGGCCCGATGCTATTTAGCATTGAATATAGAAGCACTATTCATTCAGCTTTCTGTCTGTCTGATATTTATGACAGGCCGGGCCTGGATGCTCTGTGCTGAGTACCCAGCCCTGAATGAGGCTGATGAGAGTCCCTGAGCTCAGGGAGCTGAAATCATAGTGGCAGAGCCCCAGATAAATTAAAATGACAGCTACAATTAAGACTTGAAAATAAAGATGTGTCCGTGGGGCTTGGACTCTGTGTAAAAAGGAGCTTTGATCTGGGGAGTCAGAAAGGGCTTCCTGGGGGAGGGACGCATTATCTGGGTTCTGAGGGATAAGCATGAGTTCAGTAGGTGCCCACGGAAGAAACAGATTTCCACACAGTAAAGACAAAGTGTGCAAAGTCCTGTGGCTGGAGGGGGAAAGGAAAGGCCAGTGCAGAGCGAGAGGGTCGGTCAGCCGTGGCTGCTCAGCACGTTACCGCCGACGTAGCAGCTTAGAACAGTGTGCAGTTGTGCTCTTGTGGTTTCTGTGGCTGGGATTCTAGCACGTTTTAACTGGGTCCTCTGCTCCGAGTCTCAGGAGGCTGTGAGCCAGGGGTTGGCTGGGCTGCATTCTCATTGGAGGCTCGGCTGGGGAAGGATCCACTTCTGAGCTCCCTATTGTTGCCAGAATTTGTTTCCTTGCTGTTGTGGGGCTGAGGCCCCCACTTCCTGCCAGCTGCTGTCCAGGGGCTGCTCTTAGCTCACAGGCCCCGGACAACACAGTAGCCACATTGTCCAGGGGAGTGGGAGAAATTCACTTCAGTGTTCTAGGATAGGGTGGTGGTGTTTTGTAAGCTTATCTGTTTATTTTGAGAGAGAGAAAGTGCAAGCAGGAGAGGGTCAGAGAGAGAAGGATAGGGAGGATCCGAAGCAGGCTCTGCACTGTCAGCACAGAGCCTGATGCAGGGCTCAAACTCCTGAACCATAGAATCATGGCCTGAGCTGAAACCAAGAGTCAGACACTTAACTGACTGAACCACCCAGGCACCCCGCTAGGATGGAGTCTTACAGAATGTAAGGCGACAGTGGGAGCCACACCCTGACACTTTGCATCGAATGTGACTTAGTCAAGGCAGTGACCATGGCATTGTATTCAGTGTGGTCTTCAGACTCAGGGGGAAGGGGCTACACAGGGCATGTGTGCTGGCGGCAGAAATCTTAGGAACCTTTTATAGTCCTGCCTACCACAGAAATCATGAGCAGGGGTGATCTGAGGTGCACATGGGGATAAGCAGGGTGCATATTTCACTGGAGTTTGAGAAGGAGAGATTAGACAAATGGCAGAGGCCATCGTAGAAGAGAAATTAGCTGGGAACTTTCCAGAAGTGCTGGAAGACCGAATCCTCAGACTTGAAAGGCACAATGCCAAGCATGACAGATAAAACAGATTGTCAGAGTAAATCCACAGAATACAAACAAAGAGATTATAGGAGTAACTGGAAAGTAAAGGCATGCCACCCAGGAGGGAATGCTGGTTAAGAGCCACGGATTTCTCAACGGAAAAGGAACCTGAGGTGAGGGAATCCTATCTTCAGAGTGTTAGGTGGAAATAGATGACCATCAACAATCGTATACATAAACCCGCTTGGTCAAGGTAGACTCTGAAATGTAGACGTTTGCAGGAAGCCCGAGACGCTCAGCACTAACACGCCTGCACTGAAATCGCTACTAAAGAACGGACTGAGGAAGAATACGGTTAGATTTGGAAGAAGGAGGTGAAATGCAAGAAGCACCAGAAACTGGTAAACACAGAGAAGCATCTGAAAAGCACGGTGTCTATCAAATGAGAATACCGACCAGCTTGGGGGGCACAGATACCAGGCTGAGGCAGCTACACGATGGAGGCATGAGTGTAGTCAAAAGACCCTGAGGTTCAGAGAAAAAAAGAGATTAGTGATTAACTTCAGACCTTGTCAAGTGAAACGTGCATGGAAAAAACTTTAAGATCCACTTGGATAACAGAACTGAAATGGATAGCTTCCAAAAAGTAGAGTGAAAAAGATGTAAATGCAGGAGGAAGGGAGGAAGGCAGAGAAAGAGAGAAAGAAAAAGTACAAATGTGCTTAGATGTAAAGACCTGTGAGGTTAGATTTTTTCAAAAGCCAGCTAGGGTGTTTTAGGTGGTCTCTTGTGAACCATGAAAGGCACAGAATGGAAGAGAGAAAAATTGTAAACTCTTATGGACCCAATAACAAAACTTAGTGCAAGACAAGTTTACTTAATGGGCCTATATTTCCTATACTGAGAATAACTTTTTCAGGCACACACAAAATATTTACAAAAATTAAACATGCACTTAACCATGAAGCAAATCCGCACGAAACCCAAAAACTCTACACTCAGTGCACACGTCTCATGACAGGGCAGTTAAATTAGGTAACTGGAAATAATAAAATCAGGGTTGAAAAGTCTAAAATTACTTCTAGAGAATTAAGGATTCCAAGAAGAAATTATAGCTAATTAAAGAAAATATTTAAAATTGAACGGTACTGAATATGCTTGATGTCAAAACACCCAACGCACCCGCAGCCATCCTTACAGTGGTCACTGTCAGTGTTACATCAGGCCAGACAACGGGAGAGGCACCACCTGAAATGCTGTGGTCACCAGAGTCTGATTGATCCAGCCTGGGAAACACGCATCGCTGGCCCCAGCCCACACACAGCATCTGCTGCACTGAGGTCAGCCGCCGGAACCCTGGTGTCCTTGGAAGGGAAGCCACATTTTGGGTTGTATTGTCCTGAGCAAGACCCCTTCTATGTATCGATGGCCCACGAAGTACTCATGGGGCCAGTGTGCCTGTTGTCTCTTAACTTTTCCTGAAGAACCATCTGAGAAGGCAAATCTGGCGAGAAGACAATGGAGTGGGAATTCAAGGGGGTAAAGATAGCCCAGTGAGAGGATGTGTGGTCTGAATTTAGAATTACTCAAAAGGAAAGCCCAGACTTTGCCGTCAGTGTCTGGGAGCTGTTCTCTTGGAGGCTGAGATCAGCCGTGTGGGCAGTCAATGAATCAGTCAGCACATCCAACAATGAGTCAGTTGTACCTCTGTGGTGGAGCCCCAGGAAAAACTCTGGACCCCGAAAATGGAGGTTGGGGGGCTGCTCGGATTGAGTATAGTCCATGTGTGTTGTCACAGGTGCTCCGGCTGCACAGGGAGAGGATGTGGGAGCGTCGTGCTGTGTGAGGGTGCTGCAGACTAGCATCTGTGTCCCCCAAATCCACGTGCTGAGAGGTGCTGGGTGGGGAGGTGGGGCCTCTGGGAGGGGATTAAGTCATGAGGGTACAGCGGCTGTGAGTGGGGTGAGTGCCCCTGTAAGGGAGGCCCCAGGGAGCACCCTGGCCCAGCTGCACGTGAGGCTACGGTGAAAACATGACCACCTGTCACCCAGGAAGCAAGCTCTCACCAGACACGGAACCCGCGAGTGCCTTGAACTTGGACTGCCGGCCTCCAGAGCCGTGAGAAATGTGTGTGGATTCTCAGCCGCCTGGTCGGTGGCGTGCCCTCTTCCCTGCTGCCGGCCTCTCTCTCCGGCTCCTCTTACTCTGTGGCATCAATCCCTGTGAGCATCACTGTGACTATCCCGGCCTTTAGTGTGTCCTGAGTCTCTGTAGGGAGTGGTCACACCCGAGAGCGGTGCAGGGGACCTCCCTGCAGGAGTCCTGGGGCCGCCCTGACAGAGCACCACAGACCAAGCAGCCCAAACAGCCGGCGTCGTCTCCCCGAGCCCTGGAGGCCAGAGGTCCAACATCAAGGTGGAGGCCGGGCCGGTTCCTTCCGAGGCCGTGAGGCAGAACCTGCCCCAGGCTCCCAGGTTCTGCTGGTCACAGCAGTCCTGGTGCCCCTCGGCCTGTAGGAGCATCCCCGCCTCTGCCTCCGGCTTCACAGGACCTTCTCCCTGTGTGCACGTCTGTGTCCCAGGGCCCCTTGTACTGGGGGTCAGGACTTCAGCATACCGAATCTGAGGGGACACGGCTCACCCCAGGACCCCCTGGACTCGCATGTGGTGTAGATGTGTGGGCAGCCTCAGCCTCTCACCTTACAGTTGGCAGTTCACGCCTCACAAGGAAGAGTTAAAGAGAGATCTCACACCCATGAGGGGGGGTATCATCAAAACACAGACAATAACAGGAGCTGGCAAGGATGTGAAGTCAGAAGACTTGCGCACGGCTGTTGGGGATGGAAAATGGGGCAGCCACTGTGGAAAACAGCTTGGTGGCCAAAACGGTGAAATATAATCACCATAGGAATTACGTAAAACTACCACAGAGAACAACCGCAGGACCCCGCAATTCCGTTCCTAGGTGTACAGCTGAAGACCCCGAAAGCGAGGTCGCTCTGATCCCCTGTGGGGGCCACATGGGCCGAGAGGTGGAAACACCCCAAGTGTCCCTCAGTGGGTCGGGGACGAACACACTACGTCCACCCACATGCCAGAATATTCTTATTCAGCCCTAGGGAGGACGTCCCGCCACCTCCCACCGCGTGGACGGACCCAGAGGACACGGCGCGCAGTGACAGAAGCCAGACACAGAAGGACACGGCCTGCGTGACCCCACTCACAGGGGGTCCCCAGAGGCGTCCCGTCCACAGAGACCGAGAGTAGACGGTGGGGGCCGGGGGTGGGGCGGGGGATGGGGAGTCTGTGGTTCGTGGGGACAGAGTCTCGGTTTCAGGAGATGGAAACTTCTGGAGACGAGTGGTGGGGTGGCACACAACATTCACAACAATGTGAATGTGCTTAATGTCAGCGAACTGTGCACTTAGTGATGGTTAAGGGGTCTTGTGTGTCTTACTGAGAGAGGGAGGGAGAGAGGGAAGGAGAGAGGGAGGAGGAAGAAAAGAAAGGCAGGGAAAGGAAGACGGGAGGGGAGGGATCAGGAGCAAGAGCGAGGAGGTGCATAGGCCACAAACTGGAACAGGAGGCGGACAGCTGGGGGAGGCGAGGGGGACGCCAGTAACCCTGGGGCACAGCGGGACACAGTTGATGCAGAAACATCCAGAATGTGGAGAGCCAGAAGCCAGATTCTGTGAACAAACAAGGAAACTCAGGAGAAGCCAGCCGCCTGCTGGCTGCGCCTCAGAGTCCCGCTGAACCCCGGCCGGACCCGCGCCAGTGCGTCCGCGCCCCGGCCTGACCCCCACGCGGCCTCCTCCGAGGGCAGCTGGCAGGCATGGCGGAGGCTGATAAAAATCAGGCTACAAAATCTGCTTTGGACCAAGCAAGGCTCAGAGAAGGCAATCTGACAATCTGACAGCGTCTCTGGGCATTTCCAGAGAAATGGCGTTTCACTCAGCCCCTGCGGTAGGTACAGTAAGGGCTCCAGAGATGTTCACATCCTAGTCCCCGGGCACTTGGATATGTTACCTCGCACATTAAAGGGACCTTGCGGCGCGGCCACATCAGGGCCCGTAAGGCAGGGGTGACCCTGGATTCTTGGGAGACGCAGCGTCCTCACGAGGCCCTCATGAGGGGGAGGCAGAGAGATGGGCAGACTGCGTGCTGGGGGCTGTGAGGATGGAGGAGGGGCCACAGGCCAAGGAAGCGGCTCCTCTGGGAGCCAAAAAAGGCAGGAGCAGGGCCTCCTTGGGGCCCCCAGGAGGCACCAGCCCTGCGCACGCCCGGTTCAGCCCTGGGAGGCCCACGTCGTTACAGCAGCCACAGGAGTCTAATACAAGCTTTCTGTGGGCAGTGCTGACCCAGGAGAGAGGGCTGAGTGTTGATTCGGGACATTGGACATCTTTGTAGGAAAATCGCCGTGAAAATGGGAGCTGCCGGTCCCCCACGGTGGGTCAGGTGGAAGGAGTGCTAGTCGTCAGAAGACCCAGGTCCAAGTTCCAGCTGTACCCCACGTAGGCCATGACCCCAGAAAGGCAGTTAACCCCTCCGGGCCTCATCATGGCCAGTGGTCGGCCTTGTCCCTTCAGTTCTCGTTTCCCATAGCACGTGGGTGGCAGTATCATTTCTGTCACTTCCTTTGGGGAAGGCTTCCCCCAGTGGTCTTGCCCCACCCACCCGGCCACCAGACCTGCCAGTCACCACCTTCATGCCCCCCCATTGGTGCCCGGTCCACACTGAACCCGGGCCTGCCACTCTTCACTCGCGTCCGTGACTGGTCCATAGGGATATACGTGACTGAAGCAAGCCGCCGAGTTTCTCTCCTGAGTATGAAATTGCCCTTTTTTTAGTCCAAAAACAACAGGACATGATCGATTTCGCACAGTTCACCTGACAATACTAGGGAGGGAGCATTCTCCCCAGTGAGGCTCCTAAACTGCCGGAGGTAGGCTGGGGGCCCTTGGCCGCATCTTGCCTGCCAGCAGGAAGGAGGATGAGGTCAGGGCCCTGAAGGAAGAGACCAGGTCGATGTGGGGGGCACAGCCAGGGGACAGGACGGAGGGGCCCGAGTGACCCAGCTCTGCCAGCGGCCAGGTCTTCGCCTGGATTGCCCAGGCAAAGGAGACGATCCTCGCTTGAAATGGCTCAGAATGAGGTTGTGTCTCTTACAAGATCAAGCTCTGTGGCTCGTTGACACATCAGAGCAGGGAGCACCAACTTCTACAGCAAGGACAGCAAGGAAGATGCTCTTCACCCAGATCCTCAGCTGTGGTCGAACACATGCTCCGGTCAACACAGTGTCAGACGCGGTCGCCTCCCCACACACTGGGGTGCCTGCTCCCCCAAGGCCTTTGTAGACTTGAGGACATGCAGCCCCAACTGGCCTATGGTCAGGAAACTCCCTCCTACTCTCCTCTTCCAGTCTGATTAGGGGCTTCCAGAGGCAGCGGGAATGAGAGAGGGCCTTCCGTTGGTCTGTGTGTCTTCCCCATCTGGCCCCTGTGCTGCTTGTGACGGGGCCGGGGAAGCAGCCGCAGAGCAAAGCACGTCCGCCCTTCCACCAGCTCCTCCCAGCCCGCCCTCCACGGCTCCCTCCTCTGGTGCCGCCCCGAGGCGGGTCCACCTGTGGACTATGCCACCTATGCCCCTGGGACCTGGGAGAGAGCGCCAGCGATCATTTATCCACCTGTGAGCCCCACATAGAAGTTTCCAGTTCACACCTCTTCCGGAGCTTCCGGTGGGAGTAGACACCCAGACGCTTGTACGCACAGCTCCGCGGGTCCCAGCTGGGGTGCGTCTTACCCAGCCAGGCTGCCCCCTCTTCCCTGAGTGCTGGGGACTCTCTCCCGTCTGCTGGTGCTCCAGCCCAGCGCCCCCGCCAGCCTTCCATCACTCCTCCGTCCTGCTTCCCCTCCTTGCCAGTCACCTCCACATCTGGCCACTCCACCTCCGTCCTCCCCTCCAGGGGTCCCCTTCACCCCTTCCCTGGGCCAGTGGTGTTCTTGATGACTCCAGGCCTGCCTCAAACTACCCATTTTTCATACAACTAGAGGTACCTACCTAGACCAGGGGGTCTCACCCAGGGTGCTTCTGCCTTCAGGGGACCCTGAGCAGATGTCTGGGGATGTTTGCGGCTGTCACGATCAGGGGCCCTGGAAGTCGGAGATGCCGCTCAGCATCTCCCAGTGCGCAGGGCGCCCCCGCAGAGGTGCTGCCCGTGTCCGCGGAGCCCGGGGAGCGAGGCCCTGGTCTACAGACACCACAGTGCTCCTCCCCGGCTCTCCAGCTCTTTCCCGCCCTCAGCACCAAGTTCAGTCTCGGTCCTGACCTGACCCTCCTCCCCAGCTCCCCACGCACCACCCCTTGCTCCCGGCCACTCCTCGTTTATTCTGCTCCCAAAGCAGCCCTGGCACCTGCTGTAACAGGGAGGAGCCGGGCACATTGTGCTCAGTGAGGGAAGCCGGACACAGAAGGTCAAATCCTGCGTGACCCCACTCACAGGAAGCTGCCAGAGGGGTCCGGTCCACAGAGACGGAGAGGAGATGGTGGGAGCCAGGGGTGGGACGGGGGTGGGGGGCAGTGTTTTGTGGGGACAGAGTCTTCGGGGAGATGGAAGGTTCTGGAGACAGATGGGGGGCGCTGCGTGACAGGGTGATTGTGCCTGACGCCGCTGAGCTGGGCCCTTGGAGATGGTTACGATGGTGAGTTTTAGGCTGTGTGTACTTTACTCCAATAAAATCGGTGGCAGAACTCAGAAAGGAAAGGACGAAGCAGAAGTTTGTGCCTGTCCTTGTGAGCGTGGATTCCGGAAAGGGGAGTTCAGTCCGGGCGCAGGAGCCCGCGGCGCAGAAGGCAGCGAGGCCGCGGGGGCGGCAGGGCTCCCCGGCCGGAGGGGGCCACAAGCACCACGTGGACAGACAAGGCGTCGGTCGCTTGCGTGAAAAGCCCACAGTCTTGCCGACGAATCAGTGGTCAGTACGCATGTACTAGCTTTGCAGAAGCTGCCTGCAGACCTCCAAGCAGCGACCCCTCTGGATCGCTGTGTGTTCCACTTAACGACGTGACATCGAGAAACACACACGGAAGGCTGGACTGCTCACAGGCTGGTTCTCCATCTCTAGCCACAAAGTCTCGTCAGTTTAAAACCCAACTTTCTCAAAACACCCGTATTTCTAAATTGAAGTAGACTTGGACCAACGTGTGAAGTTCATTTAGGACTTTAAAAAACGCCCCAAACCAAATCTGAGCTGTATCTTTCCCTTTTCACTCTGAAGTAATAGAAACAACCTCAGACAAGTGGGCAGCTTACTTAGGGAGAGATAAAGGGATGGAAGGTTCCAGAAGAACCTTCACGCCCTTAATCTCAGACTACAAATATCTTCTAGAGTTTGTTTTATTTCTGTCTTTTTGTAAAGACTGGGGGTGGGAAAGAATGGACAATAAAAGCTGAGAGCAAAGAGGGAAGCTAGCCGATTAGGAAAATAAGAGAGAACCCAAGAAGGCGGTCGCAGGCTCCCACGGTGACCTTGAGCTGAGAGAAAGCCCTGGACAGGATGAGGCATAGTTTGCTTTTTGAAAGAAACCGAGGAGGGTGAGTCACCACCTGCGCTCCAGGGATACGTGAGAACACCCCAGACAAATCTGAAGGAGAAGTGGGCGGTTGTAAAATAAGAGACGAGAGCAGGCAAGAGGCTTGCTGACCCCAGGTGTGGGAACGACCGGTAGAAGCTTCAGGAAGGATGGATGCCGGTTCCAAGATCTGAAGTGTGCACCAAGATAGAGGGAAGGACGAGTCCGGGTCTCCAGAACATACGAGGAGGCACAGAGCAGCAGAGCTGGACAGTGAGCCGTGAGCACGAAGGTCTCCAGGCCGAGCCTGTGCCCCGACCAGCGTCCAGCTCAGGAACACGTGCACCCCGACCCGACGCTCCCCGGCCCCGGGGGGAGGCGAAATGCCAGGCCATCCCAGCTCAGCAGTGATGGGGACACTGAGCAAGTCACACCCATTTGGGGGGACCAGTTGTCTTCGGTCACTCGGGGCTGTTCTAGTTGAAAGCTGAAAATAAGGACATCTGGTCACCTACCCCACTCCGGCTTCATCCACCAGGAAGGGTCTGGAGCAATTCGGGGTTCCCAAGGGAGTGCTGAGCCTGAAGCGGGGTGCTCTGCGCCATACTGTGAACGGGGCGGGAACCGTTTGTGTCCAGCCTCCCGGTGATGCTGCCCAGAGCTTCGGCTTGGGGTCAACACGTCCCTAATGCCGCTCCTAACTCTTGCCAGTGACTGTTTTCTAACAGAGGGTGTGAGCTATGGGGGCACAGCCTTCAGGGAGACCACCCAGCCCTGCGCCTGGGGTGGAGGGATAAGGGGCTGGCCTCGGGGGAAGTGCAGGGGCGCCCCAGAGACCTCGGGTCAAGATAAACACGCAGCGTTTTAAAAATATAAACATTAACACGGAGAAAACAAGGAACCAAACACCAACATTGCATAGGAAGGCGGGACTTGACCTGGCCCCGCCCTGCCCCTGCGCCCCGCCCCTCTCGCCCCCACTCCCCACCGCGTTGGGCGCGGTCTTTGTTCAGACCTCGATGTTTTGCTCATCAGGAATTCCCCTGCATTCATTTGGTTTCTCAGGATTGCACCGCCTCATTAGTTCTCGAGTCACAGAGTGTTTTGTTGTCCGTCCCGAGGTGAGTGTCCCGCCTGCCTTGCCTCCATCTGGGCCCCGAGGGGCAGTAACCGCTCTGTTTGGTGTTCTTCCCTGGGATTGATTTATTATCAGTGACCTCCTCTTTTTGGTTTCTTTCCTCAGTGTTTGTTTATTTTGAGAGAGAGCGTGAAAGGGGGGGATAAGCAGAGAGAGGGGGTCAGAGCTGACGTGGGCTCCGCCCTGACAGCAGCGAGCCCGATGCGGGGCTCACACTCACGAACCCGCCAGATCATGACCTGAGCCGAAGCCGGACGCTCAGCCGACTGCGCCACCCAGGCACCCCTTTCTTGTTTTCTATTTGTGTTGCAGTGGCTGTGTTTTCTTCAAAAAAAATTCTTTTTAATGTAGAATGTAGACCATTTCGAGCAGAAGGAAGGACTGTGTTCGTGGCCCGCAGGCAGGTGCCCGCCTCCCGTGAGGCCGCTCAGTCTGTGGTTTTAGTAACATCCCCGACTTCGACCAGCACCTGGCCAGACTCCTCTTCTGGATTCCGGACTCCGGTCCCGCTGGCTACGGGAACCTCCTCCTGCCGGGTGACCCAAGGCGACCCCGGGGCCCTCACCCGCTGGTGTTGGCACCCCCGGCAGCGTGTGTGACTTGCAGCAAGGCGGTGGGCCGGCCCGTCCTGAGTGTGCTGTTACGTGAGACCCCGTCTTAGACTAGAGCTAACGACCCCTCGCTGGCTCCATGAAGCACGTGGCCACGTAGCAGACACCCGGGTGGCCTGCAGCGGCGGTGGGGGGCAGGCTGCCAAGCCAGACCCTCGGTGCTCTGCCGATGAGCTGAAGGGGTTTGGAAGGCGGGTCCTTCCCCTGAGAACGTGGCCCCGTGTGACCCTGAGCAGGTGGCCCGGCTCCGCCACGTCCAGACTCCTGACCCACAGAACCTGGGAGGCAGTAAATTCAGACTGTTTGAAGCCACCGAACTTGCGGTGACCAGAACCCCGTGGCTGGCAAGGTACTCGGGTCTGACGCACAGCAGGCTACGCCCTGTGGCTCCTACAGCCTTCCCTGCCTCAGGGGTCACTGAGACCACGTCTGCTGGGGTCAGCGTGACACGTTTCCTCGGCCTGGAAACGCCGGCCGCCCAGCCCCAGGACACACCTAGCATAGGCCCGCCGGCGCCATCCCTGCCCTGGTTACACCGAGCACCACCCAGGCCTCGTCACAGGGCCGGCTGCTTCTGTCCTCAGCAGGAAAACCCGACTCAGGCCGTGTCCCACCTCTGCTCAGGCCTCCGGGCTCGCACTCAGGAGGCCCGGCCCCACGCATCCCCCGGTGTCTGCCCTCAGCTGTTCCTCCGGCTTCCCTCGCTAGAGCCACAGAGCCTCCCCATGGCTCCCCTATCCTGCCCCAGGGCCTTTGCATCTGCCCTGCCTGCTGCCTGCCGTGCTTAATCTGTATCCTCATGGCTGGTGCCTCCACCCCTTGCTGTGTCCGTTTTCTCCTGGATTGTGCAGTCTGCACGCTTGGAGTAGACTGTGGGATGGCACTGAGCCTGGACTTCCGTGGGTCCCTTTGGGACAAGCCGAACAGGGAAAGAGCAAACTGGCACATTCTCTTCATTCTTTAACCCAGTCCTGACCAAGAGAACAGCCCCCTCGCCCCACACTGGCCTCACGGCTCCAGAGGGCGCAGCTTGATGGCCACGGCCGGGACATCACTCTTCAGGAGAGTGTGCCACGGCGATGGGCCACGGCTTCAGGGGGCTGCCCTGGAAGTGCCACGAAAGGCACAGGGCTGTGGCCCCGCGGTCTCGGGGCCGCTCGCTGTGAGGATGCTGGTGCAGCGCCGTGCAGAGGCCCACAGGCGGTGGCGCTGGCCCCGGCTGACACCCTGACTGACGGCACGAGAGACCCCGAGCCTGGCCGCCTGGATGAGTCTGCCCCACGGCGCACCCCGCAGAAACCATGGCACGAACAACTAATAAATGTTTGTTTTAAGTAAACCCTACCCTCAACGTGGGGCTTGAACTCACAGCTCCGAGATCAAGAGTCACACTCTCCACCGAGCCAGTGAGCGTAAGAAATGTGTTGATCTGGTCACGTCTGGAATAACTTGCTATGCAGCATCCGGTCACTCATTTACACGTAGGCTCCAGACCGGCCTGAGTTCTGCCCCCCGCCCTCCCGCCAGGCACCACGCTTTACTGTTGGGGCCCATCTGGCCCCTTCTCTTCACCTCCCCCAGGCCCCTCGCCCTTTCTGCAGTGGCCGGGGGCCACCCGTGCCAGGGTGCTGGCCCAGCGTCTGCCAGGGCAAAAGAGCACTGGGGCCCGCTGCCCGCCCCGGCGAAGCCCTGCCCACCGCCCCCTGCCCAGCCCTCTGCGAGTCCGCTCGGACGCCGGCCCCGTCCACCCGCCCGGCGGCGCGGCCCA
>NC_043711.1:1397400-1409114 GCF_006229205.1 Suricata suricatta | reverse complement strand
GCCCACCGCCCCCTGCCCAGCCCTCTGCGAGTCCGCTCGGACGCCGGCCCCGTCCACCCGCCCGGCGGCGCGGCCCACGGCCTGCCCCCCTCCGTCCACCCTCCGGCCTCTCCTGTTTCCCCACCGCTCTGCGGGCTCGGGCCTCGCCAGGAGACCTCCCCGCCCGCCGCCCCCACTCCACGAAGTAAATCACTCCGCAGGGCGACAGGAAACTTAATCAGCTCGGCCTCTTTCTTTCCTTTTTGTCTGTGGACTTTTTGTTAGGTTTTCATGGGAAGAGGTGTTTGTGAGAAAACTATTCGCAGTGATGATACCGTTTGTTCCCTTAGCTTTGGGAACGTGCACAGGGTAGCAGGGAGTCGGGGACCCCGGGGCGCCGGGCGGGAGCGCCAACGAACTCGCAATACCCAGGAAAACGCATAAAGATTTGAAGATTCGAAAAACAAGCCTCCAGCCACTTACAACTTGTACAATTTTAAATTAAAACAGGTCTGGGGCGCCTGGGCGGCTCCGTCAGTTGAGCCTCCTGACGCGATTTCAGCTCAGGTCACGATCTCACAGTTCGTGGGTTCAAGCCTCCCGTCAGGCTCTGTCCTAACAGCTCTGAGCCTGGAGCCTGCTTTGGATTCTGTGTCTTCCTCCTCCCTCCCCCTCTCTGCCCCTCTCCCACTCCTACGTGGTCTCTCTCAAAAATAAACAAACGTTAAAAAAATAAAAAATTTTAAAAGATCAATACAAGTCCTAAATGCCAATAGGGGCTCTCAGACTGGAGCTGGGGCCCTGGGGCTCACACTCCCAAACTGAGATCGTGACCTGAGCCGAACTCCCAACGCGAAACCGAACTGAGCCACCCAGGTGCCCCCCAAAATCCCTGATTTTAATTAATTGAGGTTAAAGTAGGAGGGACAAAGCCTCATCCAGGTGTGAGCCACTGGTCCAGAGTAGGCTGTCCTTTGCATTAATGTTAGAGCCACGAATGTTAAAATACACAGCTGGGGACAGCCGTGTCCGGCTCCGCTCACGTGGACAAGGCGTGCTTACGGCCCCGGGGGGAGCAGCCACGTGCAGAAAGCTCATGCCTGCCACCGGTTTACAGACGGAGAAACTGAGGCTCAGAGAGACTCCCTCTCTCTGCCTGTCTCCCCTGGTCTTTCTCACAGTCCCAGCCATGTCCCCCTCTTCGCTGGTGGCTTCTCTATCACAAAATGGGCCGCTACCACCCCAGACCCCGCTGTCCAGGGAAGGGAGGTGAGCCTCGGAGATGAGGTTCTCAGCTCCCCGTGCCCCAGTCCCAGCCCTCGGTGAGAGTCACACGTCCGCCCCCCCCCACGCGCCCCCTGCCTGTACCCCCCTGACCACAACCAGGCCCAGACTCCGCATCTGCGTCCTCTGCCTCCGTGCTCCTCCAGGACAGGCGGGGCTTGCCTGGCCGTGTCACTGCCTCTGCCCTGGCCCCTCCCGGGTCCTTCCAGGGCCTCAGGCCCCCCACCCCCACCCCCACCCCCGACAGCCGTGATGGCGGGAGGAGGATTCTCTCTCTTGAGGCCACACGAGTCCCCAGCCTTAGTGAAGCCGCCCAGCGCACTGCGGACCCTCCAGGCTGGGTCCTGCGCACGGAGGAACTTGGGACCGTGTGCACGCGCGCGCGCACACACACACACACACACACACACACACACACACACACTCGTCGAGGACTGCGCTCAAAGCCAAACGGGCTTCGGGCTTCACTGGCCTCAATCCACGCCCTGTGGTTGGATCAGCGTCTGCGTCCGATGCCTCGTGTGGTGTGCGAGGCCGCGAGCCGCCGCGTCTCCCGGGGACACTGTGGCCTGGCCCTCAGATCCCAAGGGGCCTCAGAGGCCGCCAGCCCCAGCCCCTGGGCCAGGAGGCCAGGAGGGTGCTCACACGCACAAAGCCTCGGACAGCCGTGTGCAAAATCAGACACAGCCAGCCCACAAACACCCGCAACAACCACGCAGGGTCACACACGACCTCACACGTGGTGGCACGGTGGCGGCCAGGTCCGCGGGGGCAGCGTCCTGCGCGGCCACGCACAGACCCCGAGTCCACTCCCCTGCAGGCTCCTAGAGGCTCTTCCTCCAAATCCCAACGAGGCTCGTGTGTGATGTGGACACACGGACCCCCAAAGCCCACGCCTTCCCTTGTGGGGTCCAGGGAGCCCGTGAGCCCTGAGATGGGGCCCCTGCGGCCTGGCCCCCCTCAGCCACTTCAGGGACAAAGCGCGCACTTGTGATCGGACTCCAGGACTCCGGTGACAGCCTGCCCTGGTGCCAGGGTCGCTTCCTGCCGCACGGGACCGGCCCGTGAGACCCCTCCTCCCACACACAGAACTCTGGGCCCCCACGTCAGTCCTTCCCAGTGCGGCCCCAGCACCCTTGTCGTTTGTCACTTCCAGGGAACTCCGCCTCTGTCCCCGGTCCCTCCCGCACTCCCCTCCTGCCCGGGCTCCAGCTGATTGGGGACAGAGGGTGGGAAACTGTGTGGCCATCTGGACACACAGCGGACTGTCCCTGTGACCCCGGGCATCCCTGCCACCTTTCCAGCCGGCTCCACGGCGGCTCTGCCCCACCAGCCGCCCAGAGGGGCCGCCCAGCCCTCCCGGAGGCCGACTCACCGAGCTCCGCTGAGGCCAAGCCACAGCCGCACCGCCGGCCCGCGGAGTCGCCGGCACCAGGGAGCCGGGGCGGGGCTGGGGGCGGGGCCTCCCGCCTCCCGCCGGCTCAGGTGGAGGGCGGTGAGGCGGGCCAGGGGCCGGGTGGGGTGGGGGGGGGAGGGAGGGAGGAACTACCATAGTTTAAAAAGTCACCTTGGTTTCATCAGTTTTAGGTTTACGGAAAAGCTGGGGAGAGCGCCTCGCACTCCGCACCCCGTGTCCTCCGTTAGTGACGCGGGGTCACGATGAACAAACCAACAGTGACACATTGTTAGTAGCGGACTTCTGCACTTTATTCAGATTCCGGTTTTCCTTAACAGGCTCGCATTAGCCTGGGCCCCTCAGACCAAGGCAGTTTCTCAGGCCCCCCCCCCCCCCCCCCCCCCCCCCCCCCCCCCCCCCCCCCCCCGTTCCGGATGCGCTGGTCAGGAGGAGGGTTGGCGTTTCTCACGGCCAGGCTGGGACAGGGGCTTGGCCTCAGCTCTGAGCCGCTGCCACAGCCACGCTGGGACCCTGGCCTTCCCCGCCTGTGTACTCGTCCCGCACCCGCCCAGGGGAACGCACCTTCATTAGAACCCTCATCTCTGCTCAGGACGCTCTGGGATGTTTTCTGCACGGTCTCCAGGGACCAACTGTTTTACTACCATTGGTGGCAACGTGTTCATGCCCTAAGTGGTGACTCCCTTTTGTGGGAAACACTGAAAGCCATGGGGAGCCAAGCATGGTGCTAGAAGGAGAGCAATCCCTCTGGGTCCTGGCTGCCTGCAGCATGGTCCTGTTTTCTGAGCAAGTGCAGAGAGGCCCTGAAGCAGCAGCCATCACACCCACCGGCAGCTACAGCCCTGGAGGCAGGGTAGTGACATGACCCAGGTCACTCGGCTCCAGCATGTAAGCCAGGACCCCACACCTGGGCTCCTCCCACTGCTGCACCTGTCCTTGAGCTACAACAGCTGTGTGGGGAGGGGCCTCCCCCCTCCCCCCAATCAGGACAGGAGCCATGGGCTCTTTCTAGGACTCTTGCCCCCTCACCTCTGGTGACACTGGCTGTGCCTTCCCCACGGGGCCAGAGACCCCTTCCCTTCTGCCCAGCTCCTGGCCCTCCCAGCAGCCACGCCAGTCTCCCTTTCCGGACACCTGCCCCCGAAGACAGAGGCAAGTGTGGACCCCTGTCCCGTCCCTCCTCTCCGGGTTCGGCCACTTGGGGCAGAGTGGGGTCTGGGCCTCACACGTGTCTCCCGGTGGAGTCGGGGGCCTGGCATGCAGCAGGTGCTCAGTGAAAGCTGATGGAATGAATGACTCGTGAGAACCAAGTCAGCTCTGGGGCTTTCGTGGAAGAACCACACGGCTGTCCTCACGGCCCGGAGCCAACTGGGCAGCCTGCACGCCAGCACCGAGCCCGCCACGGAGCAGGAGCACTCTGCCCCCTGTGCCCCCCCGCAGCTCTGCCCTCACAAAGGCACGGCCCACCCTCGGGGAGGCGGGCAGCAGCCCCTGCCCTGCTGGCCTGGCGGAGAGCACGGAGCACCGAGCACCGGTGTCAGGCTGTCTTGGAGGAGCTGACACGCCTCTGCTGGGTCCCAGCCGGGACGCGCAGCCGAGGAACGGCCTTCTCTCTGCAGGAGAATGGAGGCCTGTGGCACCGACTCGTGGGGGGCACAGCTGGGGGTGAGCCCACCGCCCTGGGGAGGTGCTGGCGAAGAAAGGGCTTCCCTGTGTTGACTAGTTGAAAAATACCAAAAGGAGGCAATTTTGTGACCTGTGAACACCACTCGGAAGGCACGTCTCCGTGTCCCTCAGCACTCTGGCCACAGTCACGGCCGTCTGCTATGTGCTGTGGCCCTTCGGCTAGGGCCGCAGGGCGGAGCTGTTGCGGGAGCTGGAGGACCCCAAACTCCGCTGGCTGGCTACTCACAAAGTCCACGGGCTGCGACCCTCGGCTCCCCGCCACGCCGCTTAGACGACCACGGACAAGCTGACAGCACCGTAACACGGGGCGGACCGCGCTCTGGCCGGGCTTCCTTCAGCTCTCCAATGCCGGGAACAGGACACCAGCCCCACTCAGCCCCGCTGGGCGGCGTGGACGTGCTCCCGCTGCCCGGCCCCCGCCCCGCCAGGCCGGCTGCCATACCACGGAGACGAAGGCTGAACGGCTACTGTCAGAGGCTGCGTTGGGCGCCTGGGGGGCCCCGTCGGTTGAGCATCTGACTCCGGCTGAGGTCATGATCTCCCGGTTCATGGGTTCGAGCCCCACATCGGGCTCTGTGCTGACGGCTCAGAGCCCAGAACCTGCTTCGGATTCTGTGTCTCCCTCTCTCTCTGCCCCTCCCCTGCTCAGGCTCTCTCTCTCTCTCTCTCTCCAAAAATAAATTAACATTAAAAATAAAAAAAGCTGTGTTTAAGATTCAAACAGAAACAAGGCAGAAACTGCAAATGGAAACTTCAGGAACTAACAGCCACCTTGAAATCCTTGATGTGTGTCCAACACAGAGGACGGAGAGAGACTCCGGCTCTTACACCGACGTACAAAATGGCTTAGAGTAAGGGGCGCCCTGGGCTGCGCCCCGGCTCCAGCCTCCGCGGCGCTCTCTGGGGCCGGCAGGTCCAGCTGGCTCCTCCCAGGCCACCTGTTTTTTTAAGAGACGCACAAACAGGTGGAAGACGTCTGGTGGTTTCTGGAATAAACGCTTCTCCTAGAGAAGCGTGACCGATGGAGGCCGAGTCTGTCTGGCGCTGGTACCGTGGGAATGGGTCACGGCTGGTCGGCGGACACACGGGACAGAGCTGGGACCGCGCGGCTGAAGGGTCTGCATCTTTGCTGAACTTGAGTCTGCAGGCTGTGTGGACGGGGCACGGGCCCTGGCCAGGGAGCCGCTGCATGGCAGCATTTCTGTCATGACATTCGGAGAACCCTGTCGGTGAGGTAGAAGACAAAATCCCAGTTCCAGAATATTCTCCATGTTCCAGAAGCTCCTGGATGGTTTAAATAAAAAGTGCGCCCGCCTGGCGGGTGTTGTCACTAGATGCCGGGCCGGGGTGGGGTTGAGAACGTGCAGATGCCAGAGGACGGTGCCCCCCCCAGGCCCTCTGAGCCGAAAGACACAACGGAGCCCACATGAAAGACACAGCCATCGAGGAGGGTGCAGCCTGGCACCCACCGGCCCCGGTGAGCCTGGTCCGAGAGACTCACACCCAAGAGGTGACACTACCCGAGCTCAACAAGTCGTGGCCGTTTATTAACAGGCAGAGAAGCTGGAGTGCAGGTTGGGGTGACCGGAAGAGCCAGGCGGGGCCCAGCAGGGGCGGCCCGTCCGTTCACGCTGGGTGCCGCTTTCAGCCCGTGCCGACCCGGAGGCAGGTCTGACCCGGCCAGCCGGGCCTGCATCCTGAGTCCAGACATCCAGGGCCCGGGTGCTAGACGGGGCTCTGCTGGCCAGCGTCCCTGGGGAGGCCCTGGGTCCTCCGAAGCGGGCATGGCGGGAGAGAACCTGAGGGAAGTGGCGGCCAGGTAAGCACCAGGTGTGGGTGGATCTGCAGCCGTGGGTGGGGGAGGTGGCACTTCTGCCCTTTCCGAGGGACCAGCGAGCTGACAGGCAAGACCGTGGAGCTGGGCGCTCACACGTGGGTGACCTCGTTGGTCAGGGGGCTCCCGGCAGCCACTCGAGCTGGGAGCAGGAGCTGGAGAGGGTCCGGGGTGCAGCTGGGCTCTGCTCAAGGAGGAGGAAGAGCGGGGGCATCGGCCAGACCAGAGCACCAAGTTGGGGGGACCGGGCACGTCCAGTCTCTGTGTCTCTCGGCGCAGAGGGGTGGCAGCGAGGGCCCGAGAGTCTGTGTCGCCTTCTAGGCTGAGGTGCCTACCAGGCCTGTGGCTTCAGGGGTGTGGCTGGCTGGACTCACAGGCTCCTGGGGGGGTGCCCCGGCCTCGGTCTCCTCGGGCACAGACAATGCTGGGGGTTGCTCCGTGGGGAGGGGGCACTTGGCCAGTCCCTCGCCTGGAGGCGGCTGGGAGAGGCCAGCATCTGAGTCCATCTGGGGCTGGGGGCCGTCGGCTGAAGGTGCTGCCCAAGGAGACTGAGGTAGGTCCTTCTGGAAGAGAAGAGGCAGCAGTCAGACGTGAGATGAGGCCAGGAAAGCCTCAGGGGACAGGAGAGGGGAGGGCAGATGAGTCACCATCCCCAGAGGGTCCAGCTCCAGGCCCAGGAGCCACCTTCCCTTGGGGCCAAGTACCACCAGCCAGAAGGCAGGGCCACAGGTCACAACCCAAGGCAGAAACCTTGGATGATCTGACATCTCTGGCTAGTTCCCTGCCTCCTGAACCTTCCAGACCTTTGCTCTGTAGCAAAGCCAGCGCTCATCCGGCTGGAAAGCCTTAGAGGATGGTGGGTAATGAAGCCAGAGCGGTTCCCCAAGGGCCCAGGGGAGACCCCAGGCCCCGTCGTTGGCTACATGATCTGGTTCGTCAGTCAGGTTAAGCGGGAGCCCTGCTCCGTTGAGCGCCTCTGGGCCAGGACGGAGAGGGTGCAAGTTTCAGCTTCCCCAGAGGTAGCACCGGAACACCACCCTTCACCAGCACCCCTCAGGAGGGACGCACAGCACACCCAGGAACTCCTGTTACTAAGCCGGTCCCGGTGCTGCCGCCGAGATTTACCGACAGGGCAGGGGGAGTCAGCCGCAGCCTCTCCATACCCGGGGGGGTGGGAGGGTCGGGGGGGTGTCTGTGGCTGAGCCATGAAAATAGGTGCCCTCCTCCCTTTACGGCAAATGTGCTGCGCTGCCTGGAGAGGGGCATCCATCCCTCTCTTCTGTCTCAAAATCCAGTGACAGCAAGCCAATGGCCGTGATCCGCGCCATGCAGGTGGCTGCCCTGGGGCCCCTGCTCCTTCCCCATCCTGGGCTGACAGCTCCCACTCTGGCAGAGGACCTCCGTGGGCCCCCCAAACTCAGCATTGTGTTCCCAAGGGCGGAAGCAGTTGGAAACCAGTATTCCGTTAAATGGAGTGTTACGCCCCTTAGGACTGGCCCCTTTACTAAAGGTCTGTTATTAAGCCACACCCAGGGGGATAGCCACCAAGAACGTCCCACACCACCTTCTGGGAGCGGGGACAGAGGCCACGGGGTTTAGTCGTGAAACTAGGAGGTTTTACTCAACTTTAACTCTAGTTAGGGCTTATTGGGTTATTATTTCTCGCAGACAGTCATAGCAAACTGGTATTCACCGCAAAGCCGCTGCCCGTCCAGAACATGCCCAGCTCCCTGCGCCAGAGCGCCAGGGCGCAGCTTATCATCAGCGTGCAGGGCACCAGGTAGAGGAGGGCAGGCTGGCCGCGCTGCATGAGGGCCAGCGCCATGAACGTCACCAGGAGGCCGATGCCGTAGGCTGCAGGGAGAGAGGGGCGGCGTTACCCTGGCGGGTGGCCCCACGGCCTAGCACCCCAGCACGTGCCTGCAGTGGAGGGGACCCACAGGGGTGGGGAAGGACCGGCGAGGCGGGGCGGCCGCACGGGGTGGGGCACCTGCCCGCGCATGCGTCCCTGCCCAGCCCGCCGCACCCCGGGTCTGAAACCACAGGAGCTGCGAGAGGAGGGCCTGCAGGCCGCCTGCGCGCCCGTCCACTCGGCCTTTCTTAGTGAGGACGAGGGTTCTGGAGAAGAGTAACCTCCGCACAGAGGCTCAGATGTTCGTGACTGAGCGGCGGTCGTTCGGAAGGGTGTTTCCGACGTCCCCAGACGCCCGGCGGCGCCCCAAGGGGCAAAGGTCTGAGTAGGGGCCGCACGTCGGTTCCTTACGTGAGCGCCGGCGTGGACGCACGCGCACGCACCAGCCGTAAATCCACAAGCGTCTCCCTCTGGGAGGAGCTCAGCTGGGGCAGCGGCCTCCGCGAAGGCGGCTCGCTCTTCGGCGCCTCGCCCCCGGGGGAGCCGTGTGTCACTTACCCGCTGCAGCTGCGCGGGGGGAGGGCCCGTGGGCTCAGCCAGGAACCGCACCCACGACCGGGCACAGTGGCTCCGCGCCCAAACCCCCTGCAGCGGCGCCTGGAAGATCTGTGCTGTGTTAAGCCCAAGGCAGGGTTTTAGGGGCAGCAGAAGCAGAGGGGACCAGGGCGCGCGCCTGCAGCTGTAGGAGCCGGGGTGGGAAGACCGAAGTACGCCCGGAGGGAAGGTCAGCCCGTGTCGTCCGGGCGCCACCAGGGCCCGCTGGGATGGGCTGCTGGGGCCTGTGCACGTGGACCTCTGCCCACGATGCAGGGGAGGGAGTCGTCCCCCAGCCCGGCTATCCCGGCGGGAGGCGGGCGGGGGAGACACGCGTGCGCGCGGACAGGCGCCATCGGGCGGGCTAGCTGCTCCTCTGGACGGGCCGACCCCAGGTGAGCAGTCTAGCCGGTCTGGAAAACTTTAAAAGTAATTGGGCTCCACAGGAAAGGTCGATTCTGTGCCAGTAGCTTTGGTAAAGGAACCGGTGGGGGACAAGGACAGAACGGGCAGGCGCTTACCCACGGTGCAGGCCACGAAGTAGACCCTGGACGACTGCACCTGGATGTCGAACCTGTGGCAGTAGGCCACGAGCAGCCCTGCGGCAAGAAGGGGCGTGGCCGGCCACATCCCGGGGGACAGCGGTCGGCTCTCAGGCCACTGGCCACCCAGGGGGCAAGCCCCACCTGCTCCCCTCTGGCTCTACCCGCTGGCCACTCGCAAGGCCGCCCACCCCGCCCCCAGTACCTGGCACCAGGATGTCCCCGAAGCCCAGGAGAGAGAAGGGCCGATCACACAGGGCCAGCGGCGAGGCGTTCAGTCTGGGCACCTTCAGGACCATGGGGAGCTGTGGGGGCAGGGGGCGACCTGTCTGGCAGCGGCCCACGCCCAGCCTCCTCCATCCGTGTTCTGGCCACAGGCCCCCTACATACCTTCTCGTGGGTGGCCGAGTCTGAGGGCCCGGTGGCCACCTCCACCATGATGCTGTTCCCGCTCTAACAAAGGGAGGGGCGCATCAGAGAAGAGGCAGAGGGGTAGGGGGGCGGGGGCAGGGCGGGGGCGCCCACCTTGGTCAGGAAGGGTGTGATGAACACAAAGAAGACGTCGTAGACAAAGAGCACCAGCAGCAGCAGCGTACAGGCCTGCGGAGAGGAGGTCCTGAGGGGCCGCGGTCCAGGGTCCCAGGAACGCAGACCTCCAGGACACGTCCCTACCCCCACTTCCCCCTACAAGGCTCAGCCATGCCCTCTGGGACAGAGCATCTGGGGGGAAATCAGCAAATTCAGTCCTGTCCCCTGGGGCCATGAGGGCCCAGGACAGCACACAAGTCCGGCCACGGTTCTGAGTGATGGAAAAGCCGGAAGGCAGGCAGCTCTGGTGACTCCCGTTCTGGGGTCGGCGCTGTGGGTCCGGGCTTCATATTTCCCTGTGCACTTCTTAGTCCTGCCCACGGGGCCTGGGCTGGTTCTGCCCGACTCCCTGCCTGCCTGTGTGCGCACCTCTGTCCCGTGGAAGTTAACCTGGCACAGCACTGCCACAGGGGAGGGCCCCGGCCATGCATCCTCACCGCCAGGGGGGGGGGGTCACTGGCATGGCCGCCATGCTGGAAGGCGATTCTGCGGCTGATCCTTAAGCCCTGACACCAGAGAGGTGGCGTGATGGTGGAAGGCACAAAGACCATGCTGCCCACAGGGGGCCAGGGGCGCCCCAGGCAGACACGGGAGCGGGCAGCCCTGAGGACACAGCCCCCTCCCAGCCAGCGCCCCCCGCCAGGAGCCTCACCTTGAAAGTGGGGAGGCGGATGGTTTTCAGCATGTAGAGGCAGAAGGCGACGCCCAGCGCGTCCTGAAGGACCCAGGCCCACCTGGGGGGCAGAGTGGAGGTCACCCGCTGGGGCCAGGGCTCCACCACGACCTGTGACCTGGTGGGTCACTCCCTCCTTGGCCACCTTGGCTCCCAACTTTTGCAAGCTGTCCGTGCCCAGCCCGACCCCATCATGCTGTGAAGGCACGCAGGCGCAGGGCCAAGGTGGGGGGACAGTGTGGCGGGAACGGGTGTACACTCAGGCTTTCTCTCTCGGGGGGTGGCATTCACCCCCACATCACAGGATGGGGTGGGGGGATCACCCCCACATCATACAACGGGGTGGGGGGTCACTCCCACATCACAGGACAGGGTTGGGGGACATTGTGCAGCTACTGGACGTTTTACGTGATTCAGCAAAGCCAAACGCTCGCTGGCCAGGTTCCACACCAAGTCTCTTGGCCCCAAAAATGGTGGCTCAGGCACCATGAGGTGGGAGGGGGGGGCAAGACTGTGACCCTAACAGCTGCAGAGAGCCCCCCACCGCAGGCCACGCTGCCTGGGCCCCGGGACAGCCCGTGGCCCAGGTTACTCAGACCTGGATGAAAACCTCTCCCGGCAGGGCAGCCGCGAGGAACAAAGAGCAGGTTCGCAGGCGGCCAGCGGGCGCCCCAACGCAGAGGGAGCGGGCCTGTTCTAATTTTGAAGAACAGAGCGAGTCCTGTGGCTTGAATCTGACTGAGAGCTCGTGTTCTCTTTGTGTACAAAGGACTCAAAATATTTTCACGGTTTTCTCCTGCCCAATTAAATCTGTCGTGGCTCCAAACAGCAGCGCAGCCAAGGGCGGTTGGCTGCCTCAGAAAAGGCTCAGAAGGAGCGCCAGGCGGTGTCAGGAGCCGGTGGCCGGGCGGCCGGCGCCTCCCTGAGCCAGCGGGCACCCCGGGGACGCGCGCTCACTGGGGCCTGGGGCCGGGTGGCCTTGCAGGAGCCGTATCCACATTCCGATCGCGGCTCACGGGGCAGCTGACAAGCCCAGTGACACGGGCTGCGGGGGCGGCAGAGAGGCGAGCACAGGGAGCGTCTGAGGACAGCCCGCGGCGGGGGTGGAGGGCGGGGGGACACTCACTGGTCCTCGTTCCGGAAGACGCCCCACACGACGCTGACGGCGAGGCAGAGCAGCGCCAGGAGCAGCAAGCTGACCCGCGGCCGCTTGTGGAAGTACGGCAGGCTGTTGTCGGGGACCCTGGGGCGGGGGGGGGGGGGCAGCC